>NC_057809.1:293568751-293848814 GCF_018294505.1 Triticum aestivum
CACGCCGCCGCCCAACACGCCGACCGGCACCGCCTCCGCCTCCCCCGACCCGGATCCGGCAAGCCCCGCGTCTCTCCGTCGTCTCCCTCCTCTCCGGCAGCTCCTCCAGCGACCTTTCGGTGATCCTCGAAGAACATGCCCCGAAACCCTAGATCTGGTCCGGAGGGGTATATTTTCACTAAGTCCTTTTTCTTTAACTTTTTCATGCTCTGTTCAGTGCCTCATATCTCCATGACCATGACTCTGATTGATGCATATGATATATCATAATGTTCATTGTGAGATTCTCTTCATTTCATTCCATTGTGGCATGCTTGTTTGAGTTCATCTTGATGCACTAATCATTGATGCAAAAGTTCTATAAAATATTTACTGCTGCTACTTATCAGTTTATGGTGATTGGTCATTTTTGTCACATTTGATGTGTGCTTCATATGGGCATGATCTCTACATGTGTTTTGAACTATGCCATGCCATGTTTACATACGTGCTTGTCTTGCATTTTTGTGATCAATGTGGTGACTAGCACAAGCATGCAAATTAGCCTTCGTGATGTTGCTATTTTCAGGGACTTGGGATTTTACTAAGTCATTTTTCCTGCTGTTATTTTTATGCCATGTAAACTTGATGCTACATTGAGATCCATGCTTTTTTTGAGATACTTCAGTAAGGCTGTTTTGAACATATAGTAATTCTCTATCAATCCGTGCCCCTGTTTGCAATTATGGAGTGCCCTAGCATGTCTTGTTCTTGCTCTACATTTGCTATAAAATGTTCCTGGCAGAATGTTAACTTGTTAATCAATTTTGACATGGTTATTGTTAGTGATCCATGCATGATATGAACTTGCTCTTGCCATGGTTAGCTTATTGAACATGTCATCTTGCTGTTGGTATGCTTGTTTTGTCTTGCAAGGCTTTGTGGTGAGTGCTTCGAGCTCGCAAAGATGCCTTCATAATTCTATTTATGACATGCTCTGTTTTTCCATTAAGTCTGAAACTGCTAATAAAACTTGCTATGTTTACATGGGTGCCATCATATCTTTTGCGCCTTTTTGGCTCATGATCAGTAAGAGACTTTTGTTCTATGCATTTAGTAGATTCATGCCATACATTTAGTTGCTATGTTATAGTCCTGTATCATATTGTTTGCCTGCTCTAAACATGGCTTCCTGATGTTATTTCTCGCATGTTAGTATTTTCACTATCTGTGAAGCTGATATCTTTAGCATTTTTTCCATGCTTGTTTGAACCTTCTCTTGTGTGATTTAGCTATAGCTCATTGTTCATGTTTTGTCAAGCATATTGAGTACATCACTGCCATATTCTTAGTTGTTATGTTGGGGTGCATTAGCTTAGTTTCTTGTTGCATTCTAGATGGCATCGTGCTGTTAATCGCAGAATTGTGTCATTTTTGTTTTGCTTGCCATTTGCAAATCATGCATCCGTTTCCGGTGATCTTTATATCGATTTCAACCAAAATCATCTCATATTTCCAGTGGCACACTTGGTTTGCCAAGTTGATGCCTTGATCATTCTTTCTCTTCCAGAGCTCGCATATGCATTGCATATCACATCTCGCATATCATGCCATGTTTTGCATCATGTTGTTTGTGCATTGCACCATAATTGATTGTTGGTCCTTTGCTTGTGTTCTTGATTTGGGTAGAGCCGGGAGACGAGTACGTGACCGAGGAACCTGGTGAGAACACTTACGAGGATCAAGTTTTCGACAACTCTGAGAACATTGCAGGCAAGATGACCATACCCTCGAAATCACTTCTATCTTTGCTTGCTAGTTGCTCGCTCTATTTGCTATGCCGCGCTACATACCACTTGCTATATCATGCCTCCCATATTGCCATGTCAAGCCTCTAACCCACCTTTCCTAGCAAACCGTTGTTTGGCTATGTTACCGCTTTTGCTCAGCCCCTCTTATAGTGTTGCTAGTTGCAGGTGAAGATGAAGCTTGTTCCATGTTGGAACATGGATATTGTTGGGATATCATTATTATCTCTTATTTACTTTAATGCATCTATATACTTGGTAAAGGGTGGAAGGCTCGGCCTTATGCCTGGTGTTTTGTTCCACTCTTGCCGCCCTAGTTTCCATCATACCGGTGTTATCTTCCTTGATTTTGCGTTCCTTACGCGGTTAGTTGTTATGGGAACCCCTTGACATTTTGCTTTGAATAAAACTCCTCCAGCAAGGCCCAACCTTGGTTTTACCATTTTCCTACCTACCACCATATACCTTTCCCTTGGGTTCTGCATACTCAAGGGTCATTGAGGGAGTCCTGGATTATGGGGTCTCCGGACAGCCGGACTATCTCCATTGGTCGGACTGTTAGACTATAAAGATACAAGATTGAAGACTTCGTCTCGTGTCCAGGTGGGACTCTACTTGGCGTGGAAGGCAAGCTAGGCAATACGGATATGGATATCTCCTCCTTTGTAACTGACTTTGTGTAACCCTAATCCTCTCCGGTGTCTATATAAACCGAGGGGTTTTAGTCCGTAGGACAACAACCATAACATACAATCATACCATAGGCTAGCTTCTAGGGTTTAGCCTCTCTGATCTCGTGGTAGATCTACTCTTGTACTACCCGTCTCATCAATATGAATCAAGCATGACGTAGGGTTTTACCTCCATCAAGAGGGCCCGAACTTGGGTAAAACATCATGTCCCCTACCTCCTGTTACCATCCGGCCTAGACGCACAGTTCATGACCCCCTACCTGAGATCCGCCGGTTTTGACACCGACATTGGTGCTTTCATTGAGAGTTTCTCTGTGTCGTCGCGGTTAGGCTTGATGGCTCCTACTATCATCGATAGCGATGCGGTCCAGGGTGAGACTTTTCTCCCTGGACAGATCTTCGTATTCGGCGGCTTTGCACTGCGGGCTAATTCGCTTGGCCATCTGGAGTAGATTGAAAGCTACAGCCCTGGCCATCAGGTCAGATTTGGAAGTTTGAACCACACGACCGACATCCGAACAGTACCCCAGAGGCTGCGCCCGCATCAGCTCCGACCCTTAGCTCAAAGCCAACTGCGCCAGTCAAGGACGGGTGGTTAGACACCGCCTCAGGGGCTGCAGTCTCAACGGCGATCGAGCCGAACACCAGCCTAAACCTCTGCGCAGCCCGTGACTCCAAGGTGCCGGACTTTTTCCAGACTCCGAACTATCCACGCCCCTGCCAATCGAATCCGATCGGGCGCCGATCATGGAATTCACCGCCGCGGATATCTTTCAGCACTCGCCCTTCGGCGACATTCTGAATTCACTAAGGTCTCTCTCTTTGTTAGGAGAGCCCTGGCCGGATTATGGCCAACATGATTGGGATGCGGACGACGAAGAAATTCGACGCCCACCCACCACCCACTTCGTAGCCACTGTCGATGATTTAACCGACATGCTCGACTTCGACCCCGAAGACATCGATGATATGGACGACGATGTCGGAGACGAACATGAACCAGCACCTATAGGGCACTGGAAAGCCACCTCGTCATATGACATATACATGGTGGATACACCCAAAGAAGGCAATGGCGACGGGATAGCAGAGGATGACCCCTCCAAGAAGCAACCCAAACGCCGACGTCAGCGGCGCCGCTCTAAGTCCCGCCAAAGCAAAAGTGGTGATACCGGCACAAGAGATAATAACACTCCGGATAGTGCCAAAGAAAACAACAAACCCCTCCAGCAAGATTTAGAGTAGGAGGATGGAGGAGCCAGCTCTCCCGAGAGAGCGGCAAACGGAGAGGAGGAGGATGACAATTACATCCCCCCCTCCGAAGACGAGGCAAGCCTCGGCGACGATGAATTCGCCGTCCCAGAGGATCCCGTCGAACAAGAGCGCTTCAAGCGCCGGCTTATGGCCACGGCAAATAGCCTAAAGAAAAAGCAGAAGCAGCTTCAAGCTGATCAAGATCTGCTAGCTGACAAATGGACTGAAGTCCTCACGGCCGAGGAATATAAACTCGAGCGCCCCTCCAAGAGTTACTCAAGGCGCAGGTTACTACCCCGACTGGAGGAAGAAGCACATGATACAGCTGATCGGCCACCTTGTGGCCGCGATAGAGAGGCATTCCAGCCAAAAGCTCAGCCTCCACCCCAACACCATTCAAATAAAAAGGCATGGGGAGATACGCCAGACCTGCGAGACATACTGGAGGACAAGGCAAAGCATACAAGATTTATCTATGGATCACGAGGGCGCAGCACTCTGTGAGACAACAAACGTCACGCCGGATACAGTAAAAGCAAATCCGGCCGGGGCGAACACAGCGGGCAAGACCCATTCGAGCTGCCTCGAGATATACCCCAATATAGAGGCGCCGCACACCCCTTATGCTTCACAGACGAAGTAATGGAACATCAATTCCCAGAAGGTTTCAAACCTGTAAATACTGAATCATACGACGGCACAACAGATCCCGCAGTATGGATTGAGGACTTCCTCCTCCACATCCACATGGCCCGCGGCTATGACTTACACGCCATCAAATACCTCCCACTAAAGCTCAAAGGACCAGCGCGGCATTGGCTTAACAGCTTGCCAGCGGACTCCATTAGCTGTTGGGAAGATCTGGAAGCCGCATTCCTCGACAACTTTCAGGGCACTTATGTGCGACCACCAGACGCTGATTATTTAAGCCACATAATTCAGCAGCTAGAAGAGTCGGCCAGGCAAGTCTGGACTCGGTTCCTCACAAAGAAAAATCAAATCGTCGACTGTTCGAATGTGGAGCTCTTAGCGGCTTTCAAGCACAACAACCAAGACGAGTGGCTAGCCCGGCACCTTGGTCAGGAAAAGCCGAAATCTATGGCAGCTCTCACGACGCTCATGACCCGCTTTTGTGCGGGAGAGGACAGCTGGCTGGCTCCCAGTAATAACATATCAAAGAACCATGGTACCTCAGATACCAAGGACGGTAATAGCAGGTCACGTCGCAACAAGCATAAGCACCGCATTAACAGTGAAAATACTGAGGATACGGCAGTCAATGCCGGATTCAAAGGCTCTAAACCCGGTCAGCAGAAAAAGCCATTCAAACAAAGTACGCCGGGTCCGTCCAGCTTGGACCGTATACTCGATCGCTCGTGTCAAATACACGGCACCCCAGATAGGCAAGCCAATCACACCAACAGGGATTGTTGGGTGTTCAAGCAGGCCGGCAAGTTAATTGCCGAAAACAAGGACAAGGGGTTGGATAGTGATGACGAGGAGGAGCCCCGGCAGCCGCACACTGGAGGACAGAAGAGGTTTCCCAGCAAGTGAGGACGGTGAACATGATATACGCAACCCACATTCCCAAGAGGGAGCGGAAGCATGCACTCAGGGACGTATATGCGTTGGAGCCAGTCGCCCCAAAGTTCAACCCTTGGTCCTCCTGTCCGATCACCTTCGATCACAGGGACCGCCCCACTAGTATCCATCATGGCAGCTTTGCCGCACTGGTCCTAGACCCAATCATCGACGGATTTCACCTCACTCGAGTCCTTATGGACGGCGGCAGCAGCCTGAACCTGCTTTATCAGGACACAGTGCGTAAAATGGGTATAGAGCCCTCAACGATCAAACCCACAAAAACGACCTTTAATGGCGTCATTCCAGGTGTAGAGGCCCATTCCACAGGCCCAATTACACTGGAAGTGGTCTTCGGATCCCCGGATAACTTCCAAAGCGAAGAGTTAATCTTCGATATAGTCCTATTCCGTGGTGGTTATCACACGCTGCTCGGGCGAACCGCATTTGCTAGATTCAATGCGGTACCACATTATGCATACCTCAAGCTCAAGATGCCAGGACCTCGCGGAGTTATCATAGTCAATGGAAACACAGAGCACTCTCTCCGAACAGAGGAGCACACCGCAGCCCTCACAGCAGAAACGCAAAGCATCCTCTCAAGGCAATCAACCAGTTCGGCGCTTCACAGCCCGGACACCTTCAAGCGCGCTCGGGGCAATCGGCAAATAGACCGCCTGGCGCGATCTGAGCTCGCATAGCAATACAGCGGCCACCCCAATCCCAGCCCAGCGGCGAAACTCATGCCGCGCGTACATAATTACGCATTAAAAATACCATGGGCATAGGTGGGGAGGGGGCACAACTATGGCACGCCCCAAGAGGCGGCCTAAACCGCACTAGGGGCTTCCCGTTTGGTTATTTTTCTTTTTCTTTCAGGACCTTAATCTCTGGAAACACTGTCCGGCAGCACTATTGCCGAACACATGATGCAGCAACCAAGGAGGCACAGCTACGTTATATCACAAAATTCCCAGGTTGATTACAGTAATGAGTGAAATATTCAATTTAACATCATTCCTCAGCTTGCCCTTGGAAGGGACATAGTCCTACTCTTTGCTTATCGCACTATCTGTATCACTCTGCTTTAACGCAATTTTTTAATAAATAATGCATTACGACTATTATTGCATTCTTGTTATATATATATATATATATATATATATATAGTGTTACTATTCATCAACCAGGGTGCAGAATAAGTTATTCTTCACCCGAGGTAATCTTACGATCATTTCATAATTAAATTACATTTCGAATTCAAATAGTTACATTCCTATTGATTCACTACGTAAAATTTGACATAAGAAAATAAAAATATAGGTCATAAGACAAGAAAATTTGAAGTTTATGTGTATTTTAGACTATGTTTTTATGTTTGTAATTTTACATAACATAAAATATTTTTTACGGCGATTATATATTTTCTTACGGTCCCTTTTTGCGTCAGAAATAAGACAAAACTTACGGAACATAGATTTACGGTGCATTGATGGTAAAATAGAGGGGGGTGAAGAATAACTATGCCTCACCCAAGGTGACGAATAGCGCGACCCTATATATGTGTGTGTGTGTGTGTGTGTGTGTGTGTGTGTGTGTGTGTGTGTGTGTGTGTGTGTGTGTGTGTTCATTAATGACGCCTTGCAACCGTACACTATGGTACGGCCAATACACCAGGGGCTTACGTACCCCACAATGCGGTGTGAAAAGTCCGAACACTTTCACAAGTGCGGCACCCCGAACTTATAGCATTATATGCATCAGCTCCGAATCATGTCTTTGGTCAAATGTTGGGTTTGCCCGGCTCCTATGTTTTGGAACCTTACATTCCACTCTATCGGCTAAGGTAGCGCTAGGAGAACTACTGCGATTGTGCCCCGGTTCTGCCGGGCTTAGCACCTCAGTAGAGAAAGCTAAAACTGACTGTCATGATAAGGCGAGAGACTGGTCGCTATTCGGTGAGGTTTTTCAAGTCCCTAATGACTTATGCTGCTTAGGGCGAGGGGCCGGCCTTGTCCGGCTTACAGGCGTGTATCGCGCCCCGAATTTGTCCTTCCGAATTCCAAGGGCTTCGCCAAAATTTAAAATTATAAAATTCTATGGCTAAGTGAGAGTGATAAAGCATTATTAGTCCGGCTGCCTTGTTCGTTGTGCTGAGCACCTCCCTCGAAGGACCCAAACATGGGAACAAGAGTGCTCAGGTTTATCCCGAACACCCCAGCACTCGTGGCATGGGGGCAGAAGCCAAGGACTAGGCATCTCTCAGATTGGATAAACGGCCAAACAGAAGGTAATATTTTAAATTCACACAAGCGTTGCATAGCGCATATGAAACATGTTTTCATCATACGGGATCACACGAGCAAGTCTCATTCAAATATTATATCCTTTCAGCACTCATCCGCGATGAGACGGGCACCTGGCAGAACACCCTTGTAGTACATCTCGGGGTGGCGGTGCTCCTTGCCCTCTGGCGGCCCCTCCTTGATCAGCTTCACGGCGTCTCGCTTAACCCACTGCAATTTCACACGGGCGAAAGCCCGCCGTGAACCTTCAATGCAGACAGATCGCTTGACGACCTCTAGCCACGGGCAGGCATCCACAAGCCGCCTCACCAGGCCGAAGAAGCTGTTCGGAAGGGCGTCGCCAGGCCACAGCCGGACTATAAAGCTCTTCATGGCCTGATCGGACGCCTTATGTAGCTCGACCATCTGCTTCAGCTAGTCGCTCATTGGCACCGGATGTTCGGCCTTAGCATACTAAGACCAGAACAGCTCCGGTCTGGTAAAATTGTGCGGCATCCGACACACTGCGGGGTAAATCTATGAATGCTCCTGAAGAGCTCTGGATCCGGGTAAGTAATCGGTAATTTACTTTTACATGCTTGCTTTGCATATAGAAAGCCTTACCCGCCGCTATCATCTTTATCGCGTCGATCTCTTGGAGGGCCTTCTAGGCCTCGGCCTTGGCACTCTGTGCGCTCTCAAGGGCCGCGGCAAGCTCAGACTCTCGCGTCTTCGAGTCAAGCTCCAACGCCTCGTGCTTTGTCACTAGAGCCTGGAGCTCTTGCTGCACCTCGCCCAGCCGAGCCTCGTGCTTCTCTCGCTCGGTGCGCTCCTTGGCCACTTTATCTTCGGCCTTGGTTAGCGCTTGCTTTAGGTTCGCCACCTCGGTCGTGGCCCTTGGCAAAACATACAATGATCCTGTCATTTTGCAATCGTGCCCTTTTTTATATATACATATCCATAGACGGGGCATTACTTACCCCTGTTCTCCTCGAGCTGCCTCTTGGCAAGGCCGAGCTCTTTCCGGGACCCCTCGAGGTCCTGCTTCAGTACGGCGACCTCCGTAGTCAGTGCGGCGGACGCCAGCAGCGAAGCCTGCATACGCATATTGACATACTTATATTAGACTCATGCGATATTATTTGATCCTTTGTTCAGCTTTTCTTTGTGAACACCAAACAGAGCATCAGGGGCTACTGTCTATGCGGTAATATTTCTAATACATTTTAAAACACTTACCTCGAAGCCTGTTAGAAGGCTGGCACAGGCTTCAGTCAATCCGCTCTTGGCGGACTGAACCTTCTGGATCACCGCACTCATGATAGTGCGGTGCTCCTCGTCGATGGAAGCGCTGCGGAGCACTTCCAGCAGACTGTCCGGCGCCTCTGGATGGACAGAGGTCATCGGCACAGGCGTCTTGCCCCTCTTAGAAGGAGGCCGCCTGCCCGAGCCCGGAACCGCTGGAGGGTCCGACGCGGTGTTCGGCTGAGGGCCAAACTCGGAGCTCTCGGGGGCCCCATCCCCGCGGCTCCCGGAGTCCGGAAGGTCGCCTTGAGGCGCCTCCAGGACTGTCTCCCCTTGACCCGATGCCTCTTGAGACAGCACCTCGGCATCGTCAGCAGGATGGGGGGAGGTGGCGGTCGGGACTGGATCGCTATCCATGTCCGACGAGCCCAGGGAGCTGTCCGATGATACATCGATGCTAGTTCCCGGCGGCCTGCATAATCATGTTCGGCGTTAGGGAAAGCAGTGCGACAAAAGAATGCTATGAGTTACTCTGGTATCTGAATACTTACGATCTCCCCGGGGGCTTGGCCCGGGGCAACCACTCGTCCTCGCCCTCATCGGCGGCGGTGGAACTGTCTGGAAGGAGAGTTCTCCCCCTCTTGGACCCTTCAGCCTCCCCAGTTGGGGCGGCCTTCCTTTTCTTGTCTCCCCCGCCTGGAGGGAGAGCATCTTCTTCTTCCTCCTTGTCTTCAGGGGAAGAGTGTGCCGCAAAGTTATCGGACGATGAGTCCGATAACACCTGGCGTCGGGAACCCTTTCGGGCTCCCTTGGCCTTCTTGGTCTTCTCTGGCACCTTGTAAGGAGCCGGAGCCAGCATCTCCGTCAGGAGAGCACTCATAGTGTCTTCAGGCAAAGGGGCGGGATAGTTAATCTGCCCCGACACTCCACCCAGTCCTGTCAAAGGCATGGAGATTAGACCCGCGCATAACTAAGCTAGGGAAAATAAATGTCCTATGGGACGTGTTGAACTCACCGGACGCGCTAAACGCTTTGCGCTTAGTCTGTGGTCCTCGGCGAGAGAAGGGGGGACCTCGGCGCCCTTGAACAGCACCTTCCAAACGTCCTTGTGCGTCGTATCAAAGAGTTCGCTCAAAGTCTGGTGCTGGGCCGGGTCGAACTCCCATAAGGTTAAATCCCGTTGTTAACACGGGAGGATCCGGCGGATGAGCATAACTTGGACTATGCTGACAAGCTTGAGCTTCTAGCTCGCCATACTCCGGATACATTTCTGGAGTCCATCCAGCTCCACCGATGAACCCCACGACAAGCCCTTCTCTTTCCAGGAAGTGAGCCGTGTTGGGAATCCGGATCGAAACTCTGGGGCTGCCGCCCATTTGGCGTCACGCGGCTCGGTGATGTAGAACCACTCCGATTGCCATCCCTTTATTGTCTCCATGAAGGAGCCTTCGAGCCATATGACATTGGGCATCTTGCCCACCATGGCTCCGCCGCATTCTGCTTGTTGGCCTCATACTACCTTCGGCTTGATATTGAAGGTCTTTAACCACAGGCCGAAGTGGGGTCGGATGCGGAGGAAAGCCTCACACACGACGATGAACGCCGAAATGTTGAGGATGAAGTTCGGGGCCAGATCATGGAAGTCCAGCCCATAGTAGAACATGAGACCACGGACGAATGGATGGAGGGGAAACCCTAGTCCGCGAAGGAAGTGGTGAAGGAAAACTACCCTCTCGTGAGGTTCCGGGGTAGGGACGATCTGCCCCACAGCGGGCAGCCGATGCGCGATGTTCGCGGCTAAGTATCCGGCTCCGCGCAGCTTTTTGATGTCTCCCTCCGTGACAGAGGAGACCATCCACCTGCCTCTCGCTCCGGACATGATTGGAGAAGGTCGAGGTGGGAAGTGCGGACTTCGGCGCTAGAGCTCGAGTGTGCGAAAACGGATGAGCAAAGGAGGAAGAAGGCGTGGATAGAAAGGTGAATCCTTATCCCTTTATATGGGCGGATGAAACTAAGCGTCCCCACTTGCCTGGTAAAACTCGCTTATCCCCCAAGCGCCACAACTAATGGCGCAGTTGGGTTACCCACGCCCGTGTTGATGAGAATCCCGTAATAAGGGGACACGATCTCTGCTTTGACAAGACGTGTCGAAAAACTGCCTCGCATTATGTGCGGGGCTGATTAAAAGAAACGGTTCGAATAATCACCGGGCCATGACGTGACGTCGTGCTACCAAAAGAAGCCAGCAAATTAGATCTACGAAAATATTATTCTCTCTACGGTGGAATGTGGAACTTATTTTGCAGGGTCGGACACTATCCTCGTATTCAAATTCTTCTGTGATGTATTCGGAGAAGGAACCCGCCTTGCAATGCCGAAGACAATACTGCGCGTCGGACTCATCGTCATTGAAGCCTAGTTCCAGGGCTACTGGGGGAGTCCTGGATTAGGGGGTCTCCGGACAGCCGTACTATCTCCATTGGCCGGATTGTTAGACTATAAACATACAAGATTGAAGACTTCGTCTCGTGTCCGGGTGGGACTCTACTTGGCGTGGAAGGCAAGCTAGGCAATACGGATATGGATATCTCCTCCTTTGTAACCGACCTTGTGTAACCCTAATCCTCTCCGGTGTCTATATAAACCGAGGGGTTTTAGTCCGTAGGACAACAACCATAACATACAATCATACCATAGGCTAGCTTCTAGGGTTTAGCCTCTCTGATCTCGTGGTAGATCTACTCTTGTACTACCCATATCATCAATATCAATCAAGCAGGACATAGGGTTTTACCTCCATCAAGAGGGCCCGAACCTGGGTAAAACATCGTGTCCCCTGCCTCCTGTTACCATCCGGCCTAGACGCACAGTTCGGGACCCCCTACCCGAGATCCGCCGGTTTTGACACCGACAGTCATCTTTAGTTTAAACCCCCCCCCCCCGGGCCAGTGCTCCTCTGAGTGTTGGTCCAAAACGGGCAACCTGCGGTCCACCTCGAGGCAACTTGAGGGTTGGTTTTACTCATAGCTTGACCTATCCGGTGTGCCCTGAGAACGAGATACGTGTGACTCCTATCGGGATTTGTCGGCACATCAGGCGGCTTTGCTGGTCTTGTTTTACCATGGTCGAAATGTCTTGTAACCGGGATTCTGAGACTGATCGGGTCTTCCCAGGAGAAGTAATATGCTTTGTTGACAGTGAGAGCTTGTTATGGGCTAAGTTGGGACACCCCTGCAGGGTTTTGAACTTTTCAAAGCCATGCCCGCGGTTATGGACAGATGGGAATTTGTTAATATCTGGTTGTAGAGAACTTGACACTTAACTTAATTAAAATGAATCAACCGCGTGTGTAGCCGTGATGGTCTCTTTTCGGCGGAGTCCAGGAAGAGAACACGGTCTCGTGTTATGCTTGAACGTAAGTAGCTTCAGGATCACTTCTTGATCACTATTAGCTTCTCGACCATGCGTTGCTTCTCTTCTCGCTCTCTTTTGTGTAAGTTAGCCACCATATATGCTTAGTGCTTTGCTGCAGCTCCACCTCACTGCCCTTTCCTACCCTTAAGCTTAAATAGTTTTGATCTCGCGGGTGTGAGATTGCTGAGTCCTCGTGACTCACGGTTACTTCCAAACAGATGCAGGTGCCGATGATGCCAATGCAGGGGATGCTACCGAACTCAAGTGGGAATTCGACGAGGATTTGGGCTGTTACTATGTTTCTTTTCTGGATGATCAGTTGAGGAGCCCAGTTGGGACGATCGGGGATCTAGCATTTGGGGTTTTCTTTCTTTATTTTGGTTCCGTAGTCAGACCTTTGTTTGTACCTTGGATGATGTATGGATTATTTATGTATTGTGTGAAGTGGCGATTGTAAGCCGACTCTTTATCCCTTTCTTGTTCAGTACATGGGATGTGTAAAGGTTACCCCTCTTGCGACATGCCTACCGTGCGGCTATGCCTCTAAGTCGTGCCCCGACACGTGGGAGATATAGCCGCATTGTGGGTGTTACACATGGGCCGGATTGCCAAATGGGCCATTAAGCTCCTTCCATTTGATATTACATACAAACCACGTCGAGCTATTAAATCCCAAGTACTGGCTGACTTCGTCGCCGAATGGACAGAGGCCGAACTCCCTAAAGAGTACGACACATATTCCAATTGGGTCATGTATTTCGATGGCTCCAAAATGTTGGCAGGGCTAGGAGCGGGCGTCATTTTAACGTCCCCCACTGGAGACGTCGTTCAGTACGTACTCCAAATACTATACACAGACTCCAACAACGCAGCCGGATACGAGTCCTTATTGCATGGTCTCGGGATGGCTATCTCCATGGGCATACAGTGCCTCGAAGTGCGTGGGGACTCAAACCTTGCAATATCTCAAATAAATGGAGACTTCCATGCCAAAGATCGGAATATGGCAGCTTATCGTAATGCCGTCCTAAAAATGTCAGCTTGGTTCGAGGGGCTCGAGTTCCATCACGTGGCCCGAGAAAGTAATCAAGCGGCAGAGGTTCTTGCTCGTATCGGCGCCAAGCGCGACCCCGTCCCACCTAATATCTTTCTGAAAAGGCTTTTTAAGCCATCTGTGGTGTGGCAAGGGGAAAGTGGCAATACTAGTCCGGATCCGAACACAACCCCAGATTCCGAACCGACCGATATGATCGGAGGCTCAGCCACCGAAATAACACCGTCGACCCATCTCATTATGGCAGTCATTGCCCCATGGGCCGAACCCTTCTTGGCCTACCTTAATAGGAAGGAACTTCCAGAGGATCAGAATGAGGCCCGCGCATCGTCTGGCATTCAAAGGCCTACAAGGTTGACGGTAGAGAGCTCTATAAGAAAAGCGCTACCGGAGTCCTTGAAAGATGTATCTCCGAGGAGGAGGGGCGGCAGCTCCTGGCGGAGATTCACGCCGGTCTTGGCGGGTACCATGCCGCAGCTCGGGCCCTTGTTAGCAAGGCCTTTCATACATGGTTTTATTGGCCGACGGCCCGAGCAGATGCACATGATCTTGTCAAATGTTGCATCAGATGCCAACTCTTCGCCAACCAAAGCCATATGCCCCCCACCGCCCTACAAACAATCTCCATCACTTGGCCTTTTGCGGTCTGGGGACTAGATATGGTTGGACCCCTTAAGGCTATGTTCGGTTAGCCCCACCCCCGCAGGGATTGAGCCCAAACCCCGTGGGTTTGGCCCCAGCCGGGGTCGAATCCCGGTCTAGCTTATAAGAGCCTTCGGTTAGACCCGGTCTGGATTAAGCCCCTGTCAAATCCCTTCTAAACCCCGTGGAAACCGCTGGGAAATGACCCACACGTCCCACCTCGTGGAAGCAAACCCCGTCTCTCTCACAAAACAGTATGCTCTCTGTCACCCCGACCGGCGACGGCGATTGCGACGATGCCGGAGAAGGAGGGACAGCAGCAACATTACTGGAGGAGACCGCGGCGGCTTACCTCCTTCTCCCTCCCCCTGTCCCTCTCCCCTATCCAAGCAGCACCACCGCATCTAGTCGCTGTGGCGCGAGCTCGATGGTGACCGGAAGCAGCTGCGGCGTGAGCTCGGCGGCGACCGGAAGCAGCTGCGATGCAAGCTGTGGCGACTGGAGCAACCCATCGCCGGCATCACTCTCCGCCGACGGTGGGCTAGTAAGCCCTTCCTCCTCTTCTTGACCCCCTTCTCATCCCCTTAATTCCTAGGGTTCATATCTTGATTTGAGGAAATTGGTGATACGGGTTGATTTTTGACTTCCTTCGATGATGCAAAAGCAGTTGTGCTTTGAGTTGGTTGTTGTGGTACCTGTGATGCTACCTTTGATGTCCATGGCATGTCTAGTTGAAGGAGCTGATTATTAAAAAAATTGAACGAGCTGTGTGTTTTACCCAGGCGAATTGGGCTAGTCATGGTTCCCAAGGGCATTTCTCCATGGTGCTCTATTAATCACTGTCTGCTGCATACTCAACCAGCTGTTTAGTGTTTGTTTTCCATTTTTTATAGAGGAATTAGGGGTATGAACTGATTGTATAGGCCAATGTGCATGCACCAAAAGATTCAACCTTTCTTTTTCTTGTTCAAGCTTTGATTTGAACTATTTTACAAGAGAGATTATTTGCTTCACTTGAACATCAAGTAGTGTTTGTATCAAAATGAGGGTGTCTTTGAACTCTATAAATTATTGGGAAGATACTAGACATATTTACACATATTATTAGACTGATAGATGGGTGGGTTCCTTTGACAAGCAACCAGTGAACAAGACTTGTATTCAGATTTTTCAATTCTGTCTATTTATTTATTTATTTATTTTCCTCAAACGCCCCTAAGACGGGGCGTGCCACCTCGTCTCGCATAATGACTTCATCGACGGCCGCGCCGTTACCACTCGGTGAGCTCTTCCTCTGTTTCGTGCTCCTCAGTTTTTATTTTTCTTCATGCTCCAATCCTCAATTTCTTGGGTTCTTCTTGCTCTGGTTCTCAGTTTCTTGGTCATATCCAGCAACCAATATCAATAGGCCTTTTTGGTGAAGTTCCAGAGCTCGATAACAAGACTTTTCGAATCTAAAAAAAGATATGTATGCCTTATATTTTTGCCATGTGATTCAGAGTATCAATCATTGTGCCCAGATTGCACTATTATGCTTCCTTTGCATTGCTTAGCTAGTTGTTCAAAAATTCATTTTTCTTCATAGCATTGACCAAGAGAAATGAAAGATAAAAGAACAATTTCTAAGATAACAAGGAGAGAAAATATGTTACCGTTGCATTCTTTCGACCTCCAGTCTACTTTCTTTCATCTCACTTACTGCAGATCAATGGTTCTTTCTTTTATGTGAGAAGTCCATGACATGCTTATTTACCATGTTTACTTGTGCTGAAGTCTAAATTATTCATTGCAATTATACTTATGATGTACTGCTAGCAATCTTTGATGCCGTATCTATGCAGGAATGAAGAGCTCATATATAAGTGGCCATGTTTGTGGAGGAATTCATGGCCGACATCACCAGCAATGAACGGACACGTCCTCTCCAGCCTAGCAAGTTTTGCTAGAAACCACTTTTGGACGCCGATAGGACAGTGATTGAGGCACTGCGCTCTAACTTGACACCGTGGGGTCGTCGACGTAAAATTTGATGAAGCCATGAGCGTTTGGTGTCGTTGTGGTGGCTGCTAGCAAGTGCACAAGCAAATAAGTCAGCCACGACTCTTTTGTTGATCAGTCGAATCTGGTGTGATTGATGAACTCTAAATCCAGCTTGTCTTTTTGCTTGATGAAACAATGCATATATATTGTATGATCTGATGCTATTGTTAACTGCTACTGTGATGAGCTAGATCTGACGGTTTAGTTAGCTGCTACTATGTTGAGCTAGTGTCTCATAGTTTCACTGCATTTTTTAGTGAGAAGTGTTGCTGGTGGGAGGGAGTAACCGAACAGAATTTAAGACGAAGGAATTTGTGGGAAAGGTGTTGGCGGGGGTTGGGTGACATAAGCGGATTCACCCAATCCCTGCAGGGGTTGGTTCCTCACAGGGAAGGAAACCCCAACAACCGAACGAAGCCTAAAGGAGGAAGCCCTAAGAAAAAATATCTGCTGGTTATGGTGGATAAATTCACTAAGTGGATAGAGGCCAAACCAGTTAAAACGGGCGAGTCTGGGCCGGTGATAGAATTCATATCCGGCGTCGTACACCGTTATGGTGTTCCACACAACATCACTGATAACGGCTCCAACTTCATAGCTGACGAAGTGAAAACCTGGTGCGCTAATTTGGGCATCAAGCTCGATCATGCCTCTGTCTATCATCCGCAGACAAACGGTCAAGTCAAACGAGCCAATGGTCTTATTATGAGCGGCATCAAGCCTAGACTAGTGCGGTCTTTGAAAGAATCAGACAAGCACTGGGTTGAGGAGGTCGACTCCGTACTCTGGGGGCTGCGGACCACACCCAATCGCACTACCGGATACCCACCATTCTTCATTGTGTACGGCGCAGAGGTGGTGTTACCCTGCGACATTATTCATGACTCACCTCATGTGCGCATGTACGAAGAGAGAGAGGCCGAGCTAGATCGGTAGGAAATCTTAGATGTCATGGAGGAAGAGCGCGACGTCGCAAAAGCACGTTCTACATTTTATCAACAGCAGGCTCGCATGTATCAAAGCAGAGAAGTGCAGGCAAAGACTTATAATGTTGGTGAACTGTTCTACGCCTGCCGGGGAAGAAAAAGGACAAGCTCAAGCCCAAGTGGGAGGGTCCCTTCATCATTGACGAAGTTCTCACCGGAGGAGCGTACCGCTTGCGTGATGCGTCAGACAATCGCTTACAGGTGAACCCCTGGAACACGGCCAGACTCCGACGATACTATGCCTAGCACCGAACCCTGTGTTCGTCTCCTTCTTGTTGTTCCCATTATTTTTTCTCTCTTTTCGGTTTTTCTCTTTAGCTTTAAAGCTTTCGTGCGGCTAGACCGTACACCCCTGACGCATATATCTTCAAATATGTATGTCCATTACACCTGGGGGCTTCTTGGATAGCAGCTTGCTATTATTATTTTCCGAGCATTAAGCTCATTACATATCCGTTTTTCCCATATGTACCTTTTCTTCATAATTATATGCCTTGATATGACTTAAGTTTTGGCCAAGCTGGGTTGTCTGGCTCCTGTGCTTATGCCCTACGTTCCCGTTAGTTCGGGTAGGGCATAAAGGGAGCACCTCTGCGATTGTTACTGCCGGGTCATCCGGGTGTGTACCTCAGACTGGGTGAAGCCAAAAGCTAGCGTTCTTAAGGGAATATTTGGTCGGTGGATTAAAGATGTTTTTTCGCATTCACTCCATTGTGAACCCCCAGAAGTCACGCATACTGTGATTTTTCAATCATAGTTCGGACATGCCCATTCACGCATGCACACCTAGGGAAAGGAACCCTTAATGGAACTATTCTCTCTGGAAGATGTTTCTTACAACTTTAATGTAATATAACATAACTAGCCGGATACAACTTGTCTGTTCAAGCAACTATGACCCCTATGCCTGGTTTCCATGCATACCCCGGTCTATTCGGCCGCACTGGTATTCGGAAACACTCTGCACCTTCGGGTCCCGAGGTTGAAACGAAAAGGTCTGCCATGACAATCGTTTTATAATTCAGCTAGGATTTACACATATCAAGGAAAGTACATAGTCACTTAGACTCATAAATTTCCTCCTCTATACCATCCAACAGTCTGTCTAACTTACAATCTTGTTGGGAATATTTGGCAGCTACTGCTACTTTGTCATATACCAAATTAACAGGCACTTCTTTCCCATCTGACCCTACAGGTCCGACCCGGGCCATGTGGCTTGGTATACCATGTTTTCACCATGGCCCAAGCCTCTCGCGCACCCTCTCGGCAGGCCGATATTTTCCATAATCGGATACGTCACCGCGCTCCCTTGAATAGCTCTACAAGCTCCTCCATACTTCTTGGAGGGGAGGCAGATGGCCATAAGGCCTTAGCAACACTCCGCATTGCCTGCCGAGCTTGCTCGTGCATTTGCGATAGCCCTTGCAGCAGATCGTCCAATAATCCGGACATCTCCTCTTCGGGGCGGCCTGTCAGCATACCTGCAAATATAACTTTGTCAGTTCCTTTCATCTCCAAACTATTATAAGGTAAATTCGGACACATGCTGAATATGCCGCTGCGCAACCTTTTATTCTCCTTCACGGAGTTGGCCAATTGGGCCCGTACATCTTTCAGATCCTTGCCCAATAGGGTATTCGAATCCTGGACCTTGTTCTTCTCTAGCACGACTGTTGGGAGCATAGCTCGCCCGTGGCTAGCAGTTTCTTGGCTTCTCGTTCTCCGCCTTGGGCAGCTTTCAGTTGTTCTTGCAGTTGACCTAGTGATCCTAATAAGAGGTGAGCAACCGTGTTAGCATTATTGGTATACCATTATGTTTTCTCGATGGAGGGAATCATTACCAGGAGACGCCTTGTTGGATTTCTCCAGTTCGGCACGGGCAACAGTTAGCTGCGTCTGACACATTTCTAGCTCCTGGGCTAGCAGGCCATTCTTCTCCGTGAGAACCTGGTTATACAATGATACTTAAATCAACTGTCCCAACTGCTTCAATTGTCACGGGCTACTGGCATATGGTTATCATATTCGAACAAAGTATACTTACCCGCACATCTTTTAAATGTTGCTTTATGGCTCTGTTAAGCCCATCTCGAGTAGCTCGGATGTATGCATCAGCCGAGCTGAAGGCGTTAAATGCCTCTTTTGAAAAGTCGGGGTCTTGTAAAACGGCCCTGCGGCGCCGATGATTCATGGCGCTCTCAACTTCCGAGTTAGTGACTGATACATCATCCGAATCCTTGGCTGGAGGACAGTCCGGCGGTACCCCCGCATCAGCCCCCATCTTTACGGCAGGATCTGGATCTTGGCTATGGGAAGTATGACCGGCCGGTCCCCCGGATATAGTCCGACACACTTTTTTCCTGATACGGGATAAACAGAAAGGTCACAGTTGGATGTGACTGCCAAGGTGCATATTTACAAATCCATACCTCTTTGATGAAGGCTCGGCCGTATCTTCGTTTGCCTTCCTCTTCGAAGGCTTGCCCAGCGTGGTTGCCACTCTCTTTGGAGATACCCCTAGGGCAGCATGGCGCGCCGAACGCCTCCCCTTTTGAGCACAGGACAATGCGGTGGGTGAGGCAGTATGAGAAAAATCTTTCGGATGAAATATCTCCGGATTACTTATGTGTGTAGCAGGGAGAAGACTGGGATAATCAGCAATGATGGTCACTTTTGTGCCGTCATAGCTTCTTTGGTAAAACACCCCATTCACGAGCACCATGAATATATCCGGATCCTCTTCGGATCCAGGGTCAAGGTCCCGATTGTGGCCCTCGGGCTGCAGGGCAGGGCTGTAAAGCCCCTCGGAAGTCTTTTGCCAGTGATGTTATAAATGGATGGGTTAATGTTCGTTGAACATAGCTTAGGGAGTAGAATGAGTAGAGCAGAGGGGTTGGGGGCTTACCCAGCTAGGAGGACTATACATTGAGTATCCTTCCCTGTGCTTGATGCGCAAGAACTCCTCTTCCTCCCCTTTGAACAGTTCAGCCAATATTTTGGCCAGGGCGGCAGGGGTGTCTGGACCTTTCCTGCCACAGCGGGAGGCGTCATCTTCCCCATTATAGTGCCACATGGGAAGTCCTCTGTATTGGAGTGGCTGGACCCCCCGCACTATGGAGGTCGCCATTACCTCGACTATCATGTATCCGGACTGGGCGAGCGTCCTTATCTTGCTGAGGAGTTGGCGAACCTTCGCACTACTTCTTCCTCGAGGCTTCGAGGGCGCCAGCTGTGGCGTTTCTTTAAAGGAGCACTTGTGAACTCGGGAAGACCCCTCCGGGCTAGGTCTGGAAGTACGACGTCCTCGATGTAGAACCACTCAGAAGTCCACTCTCCAGAAGCCTTCTTCGGTGTGCCGGATAGGTATCCGGTATCGGCAATGCACCATATTTCGTCTCTGCCCACTTCAAATATTGATCCCTCATGGTTACGCGAGACGAGGCAAAATAGCCATCTCCACAGTTCAAAATGGGCCTCACAACCCAGGAATAGTTCGCATAAGGCGACGTAACCCGCAATGTGCAGTATGGAGGCCGGAGTAAAGTTGTGTAGCTGGAGGCCATAATATTCCAGAAGCCCTCGGAGGAATGGATGAATTGGAAATCCCATGCCCCTTAGCAGATACGGGACGAAACGCACTCGTTCCCCCACGGATGGATTGGGGAAACCCTCCGCCTTGGTTTTGCCGTTGGAGGAGGCCAACCCTGCTCGAACAGGGACTAGATCCGCAGGGGGGAGAAACCCCTGCGTTTGTAGCTCCACCAGCTGACGGCGGGATACAGAGCACTTCTCCCATTCACCTCTTTCTGGCCACAGGGACGGGAGGAGGGGCTGGGGACGCTAGACATATTGGAGTGTTCTTTCCGAGCAACCTTTGAGGATTTTCTCCGCGAGATGTTGAATGGATATGGGATCCAATCTCATTAAATAGACGTTGTCCCTCGCGTGGCTGCGGTGTTAAGTGCAAAAAGACCATGACCTCTCGCATTCGCTCGACATGTCGAAATTGAAGTTTTTGATGCACAGAAGCCGAGGGGTACAACATTAAATGGAAGGCCGAACACACTATTTGGAAGTCATCAATGGAGGAACACACCTTGCAATGTTGAAGACAATCTATGTGCCGAACACCTCGTCATTGAAGACTGGTTCGAGGGCTACCGAGGGAGTCCTGGACTAAGGGGTCCTTGGGCATCCGGCCTGTTAGCCATGGGCCGGACTGATGGGCTATGAAGATACGAAGATCGAAGACTGCACCCGTGTTTGGATGGGACTCGCCTTGGCATGGAAGGCAAGCTTGGCGATCAAATAAGTAGATTCCTTTCTTTGTAACCGACCTTGTGTAACCCTAGATCCTCCTGGTGTCTATATAAACCGGAGGACTTAGTCTGGAGGGGCAACAATCACAATCATAGTCATACAGGCTAGGCTTTTAGGGTTTAGCCATCTCGATCTCGTGGTAGATCAACTCTTGTAATACTCATATTCATCAAGATCAATCAAGCACGAAGTAGTGTATTACCTCCATAAAGAGGGCCCGAACCTGGGTAAATATCGTGTCCCCTGTCTCTTGTTACCATCGATCTTAGACACACAGTTCGGGACCCCCTACCCGAGATCCGCCGGTTTTGACACCGACAACCGCCCCTACTACTCCCACCGCTGGCCAGGCCCTGCGGCGACAGCAGCCTCACACCGCAGCCGAACTAGTGAACCCTCGTACTCCTCTCCATGTGGATATCCACTGCCGCGTCTTCCCCGGCTCCATGTCGTCCCCTTACTAGGCCTCGCGGTCGTCCACCGCCTTGGTGCTCTCGGTGTGGCGTGGTCAACATGGTCAAGGAACGTCTTCCATCGGAAGAGTACTGTACATGGAGAGGCTGACAACTGGGTCCACGGTCGCAGCAAGGAAGTGCCTCCTTATTACGTGGAAATAATGATTCCTCCACCTGACAGTAGGGGCCCACCGGACGGGCCACCGTATTTCGCAAAAAAATGTTTCCCCCTGACTGTTGGGACCCACCAGCTACATCTTCGCACGCAAGGAAGTGCGTCCATATTACGGGCAAAAAAAATGATTCGCCCCTTGACTGCTGGGACCCACCAGCTATATCTTCGCATGCAAGGAAGTGCCTGACAGTCGGAACCCACCTAGTCGAAGCGTACGTAGCGTTGTCATTCTGGTCGCGAACGTGTATGTGCATACGATCGGTCTGTCTGCAGGCTACAGCGATGAACCGTGGCTGTGTAAGGAAGGGCACGTGTCGTAGTATAGGCGCGCATATGTCGTAGTAGAGGGGCGCACATAGCATGTACGCGTACGTACAACCAGGGTGCAAGAAAGTAAATACGGCCACGTATGTACATACGGGCGGGGTCTCGAATGCCTATTCGCACATACGTACGGCCAGGGCTCGTGTACATGGCTGGGTCGGAATGGAGAAACTGCGTCATCATGTCCATCGGGAGGCAACGGAATGCGTCGTGTTCATCGGGAGGCAATAGAATACGTCGTGTTCATCGGGAGCCATCCAACTTTGACGGAGCAGCCGATCAAAACGAGGCCTGGCATACGGTAGAACGGAGGAAACGGTCTTGCGTTCGACCGGCCACGGTCGAAATGGGATCCTGTTCATCGGGAGGGGTCTGGCGTACCGCAAAATGGAGGGAATGGACTTCTCTTGGACCTCCTACGGTCGAAATGGGGTCCTGTTGATTGGGAGGGGTGTGGCGTACCGCAAAATGGAGGAAACAGACTTGTGTTGGAGCGCTACGGTCGAAACAGGGGTCCTGTTCATCGGGAGGGGTGTGGCGTACCGCGAAACTAGACTCCACGGGATTCTTTTCATCCCCACCGTCAACCTCCTCTAGCCTCCACGGGCTACTGTTCATCCACCGTCGACTCCTCCAGCCTCCACCTGTGACTGTTCATCCACGGGCTCCTGTTCATCCAGCCTCCACTGCTCCTCCACCGGCTACTGTTCAACCAGCCCTCTCCACGGGGTCCTGTTCAACCACCCCTCCATGGGCTACTATTCATCTAGCCCTCCACCGGCTACTATTCTACCAGCCCTCAATGGGGTCCTGTTCATCCAGCCCTCCATGGGGTCCTATTCATCCACCCGCAACCGGCTCGATCGGGGTCCTGTTCATCCAGCGGCAACGGCCTCTACTACCATGGGGTCCTGTTCATCCAACCCCCCATCGGGAACTGTTCATCCAAAGCCCCCCAACAACGCTCACTGTTAATCAAGGGAAGGAGGCAGCAGGGTTCAATTGGTTTCAGTTAGCAGCAGTAGTGAAGAAATCACTCGGGTTTAGTTAACAGCAAGGGATCGATCGCTCAGGTTCAGTAACGTAGCTAGTGCAATCGCTTGGGTTCAGTTAGAGCCCAACTCCTCGCTCAGGTTCAGTTAGAGTGCAATGCCTCACACACACGTGTGTAGGTGTCGAGAGAAACGTGCATCGCTCGGCCCCCGACCACCCACCGTAACCGAGAACTCCTCGATATTTTCCATGCCCTCACTTCTACAACGGATTTTTCCGTCATGGACGGCCCAAAGAATGTCATGCAGCTGCGTCTCCGGCCCGCCTAGGACGAAAAGCCCATTTTCTGTCATGATTTTTTGTCATAGAAGTAGGAGCCCACCACATCTATGATATTACCGGGTTTTGTCACAATTATCGTCATAGAAGTGTCATAAGCATGACTGAAAAAAATCGTTCGGCCTAAAATGTCAAGGATGTGTCTTTTTTTTTGTAGTGACTGCAGTACGACAGACCCCGTTTTGGCTGTTCCGTCCAAGCTGGTTGGCTCCCATTGAACATGATGCATTTTGACCCAATTTGTTGCCTCCCGATGAACAGGACGCTATTTCTCCATTCCGACCCAGCCAGTTGGCTACCGATGAACATGACGCTGTTGTTATTGTCCGTTGCATCTCCATGTACACGTGCCCTAGCCGTACGTATGCGCGAGTAGCTAAGCATTCGAGACCCTGCCCGTATGTACGTACGTGGCCGTATTTTTTGGCATCTGTCTGTACATACATATACACAGTTTAGACTGGACTACCTAAACTGCTATGTCGAGGGCTCTACTACTACATGTGCTGCTGCTTGCTCGGCCACGGTTCATCATTCCAGAGAGACCCATCAACCAGTATGTATGTACACGTTCGTGACCAAACATAAAACACTACGCACGCTTCGACCGGGTGGGTCCCACCTGTCAGGGAGGATAAGGACGCACTTCCTTGCATGTGAAGACATAACTGGTGGGTCCCAGCTGTCAGGGGGAAGAATCATTTTTTGCCCATAATATGGACGCACGTCCCTGTGTGCGAAGATGTAGCTGGGGGTCCATTTGTTAGCCTCACCGCGTTGAGTCCTCTTTCGATGGTTGTCGTTCGTTGACCACATTGACCACATCGCACGGACTGCTCCTAGGCGGTGGACAATGGTGAGATAGGGAACGACGAGGAGCCTGGGAAGATGCGGAGGGTAGTATGTGGGTTGACTGGTTCGGCTGCAGTGTGAGGCTGTCGCCGCCGGTGAATAACAGGAGGTGTTGGTGAGTAGAGGAATGGCCTGGACGGCGATGGGAGTACGGTGGACCGGTGAGTCCTGTGTCGCAGCACAGCCGGCCATGGGAGGCGGTAGTAGGCGGTACCGCCGACGGTGGTTTGGGTGGATGAAGCAAGAATGTCCGAGATTGAAGAAGAAGCACGACATCCGTTTGATGGACATCCAACAGCTACTACTGCTATAACCGCGTGTTGACTATAAGTTGATAAAGCCTTGCGTACGCTTCAACTTAGTAGGCCCACAAGTGTGTGGCAGAGAACATATAGCCCATTTGCGATTTGCAAGAATGTACCGCCCATTTTTGAATTCTAATGGAATTTACTACAGCCCATTTGCAGTTTGTTAAAATTACAGCCCATTTTTTAGCTAGGACAACAATTAATAATTTCAACCAACCGCTCAAAACAGAATTCAATAAAATTTCCCACATTTTGATGGGATCCGAAATATTTTTATCCCGAAATTTCTAGTTAGCTTAAATATAATTTCAAAATAAAATTGAATTATGTAAAAATCTAACAAAATATTGTGCGTGCAATAAGTAATGAAATTGAATTTTCAAAATTCAATAATAATATTTTTTAACTAATTACGTTTTTGGTGCATTTTTTATACATACAACCCAGTTTCTTATAGTTATGTCCCATTTATTATTTCTTAAAGACAATTTTCTTGTTAAGCCTATTGCATCCCTCCTAGGAACGATTTGCAGCCCAGCGGGGCGGAGAATAACAAGTTGACCTGGGCTGGGTGTTCCTCAAAATAAGTAAAGCTGGGCTAGCCATTTTCAGCTTGAAATAAATTAATATCTGTGCTGGATATTTGGTCGACATAAAACAATAGTCTGGGCTAAATGGGCCACAACCCGCCCAGTTCATACCCTGCTCATATGAACAACAACAAAAACATCGCTCAAGAAAACATCTGCTCACACCTTAAAAACACAAATACTGCTCGAGCTGCTGAGTCCCAGCTGTCGGCCTCTCCTTGTGAAATTCTCTCGTTTATTGACTATATAGGTTGATAATGGTGTGGGCCGTGATGTCAGGAAACCAGCAGGAAGCAAAAAAATATAGTTGTATATAATAAGAAGGCACTTGTGTGCGTGCGGCTATGGCCCTAGTGGGTCCCCACTGTCATCCTCTCCAATTGAAGTCATCTCCTGACTCCTCATGTTCGTTGACTATGTTGACAATGCGAGACAGTGGTGCCACGGCGAGTGCAACAACTCGAAGGACGACGGAGAGGGCCTCACGGGCCCTACGAATGGTCTGATACAGCGCCCGCTACTCATTCAGGAAGCCAGGATCATAGGGCCACATATCCGCAACGGCATTGTTGTTTTCTTGTTTGCCGACGATTTGTCCTTCCGAGAGCAGGTGATCGTTGAGGAGACGGAGGTTGCAACATAGGTCCTCCTGCTGGTAGCTCTTCCGCCATTAAGGCGTCGAAGTGCGGCCGCACCTGCTCTATGGTGAACACGGTATGAACCGGCTTGGGCGGTGGGGCCGGCTCCTGGTCGGAAGCCACGTCCATCATCCAATCGTCTTTGCTCAGCTCGGCGAGCTCGCTGGCGAGCCAGCATGTCCGGTTGCTGGATCGAACTGCTGCCAAACACGAGTCTGGCCGCCCTGGCCCACCCAGACTGCCTCCCTCGCCCGCGTGCCCTTTCCGCCCGAAACGATCAGCGCCACCCACGCCACTTCCCGGTGCAGGCGATTGCTCCGCGTTCAAACGACACAAGGTTTGTTTGTTCGTCTGTCTGCTGCCCACATTAATGATACGTGGTTGCCGAGGCAGCTACCCCGGCCCACCCGTCTGTCCCTCTGTCGCCCACCATTGCTATATAAACTGTTGCGCTGGCCATAGTCGCAGTCATCCACCTTCGTTCTCTTTATCCTGTCCACACCACTCCCACCATGGCTTCCTCACGCTCCAGCGCTCTTCGGGACGAGCGGACAATGGACCAGAAAGAGATGGCAGCCATGGCTGTCGACTGGCTGGCCATCAGGCAGCCAGAGCACGATGACGTCCCAATGAAGAACATGGTAGTCGATGATCTGGCGCCAACCTCCCTCCTCTGCGCCATCCTCGCCGGTGCATTGCACCATGACCATTTGCAAGGCCCGTGCCCAATACATGCACATGGTGAGGCAGAACCATGAGGAGCAGCTCCAGGAGGCGCAAGCCGACGACGCCTACAACCAGCATGTCCTCCAGGAGCACCTATAGGCGGAGGAGCAGATCGCCACGGAGCGGGCGGAGCAAGAGGCGCTGCTCGAGATGTACCACTCACCCGCGAGAGCCGCCTCGTGCACTGGCGGTACCGCATATGGGTGGCGGAGGTTGCGACTGCCTACAAAGAGGGTGACGAAGCGGGTGAGGCGCTGTTTGGCGAGACCGATGAGGAGGCGGAGGATAATGATGGCTCCGCCGAGGCCCCGCTCCACCGGCATCGAGGCGGCGGACTTCACCAGCTTCAGCGAGGCCCTGCTCCGCCGATGCCTCGTGATAGAGGCAAAGGTGTCCCGTCTTTCGATGAGAAGGTGGATTTCGCTTTGGTGGAAGTCGACTTTGACGATCCGACTACGAACGTGCGAGGACGTCGCGCCTTAGCAATCGCTAAACCAACTCCGAGAGGTTATTGACCACGCCGGGGCACGATCAACCTGACCACGAGGGTCTGTTTCCTGCGAGCAAACGAAGAACAAGCAAGAAACTAAGATTGCAATCTGGATATTGCGAATATAAGATGAAAGCTTTATTGATCAAGGTGGGGTTCTGTGACGCCTTTGTCTGGTCGTTGAACACAAACGAAGTACGCGAAGTTGCAGCTATGGCGAATTTTTAATCTAAACAAAACCCCAAGTCTAAACGATGCCCTAAGGGCTGTATATATGGAGGAAGAGGGGGGAATTTCGTGGCCCTTGGTGGAGGGGTCCGAAATCAACCCTATCTCTTGTTTCCCCACACATACGGACTCTAAAAATAGCCTATACTTATGTATTTCGAAATTACATGGGCCTGGCCCAATAATAAGGTGACACAGCACCTAAAATAGCCTCGGGACGAAATTTATGAAGTGGCATCTTGTATATTTCGTCCAAGGCTTCATGCACCCATTATGGTGGCCTCAAAGTCCTGAAATCATCACTTGTAACTCCGTTCTTGTTCCCCTTGCGCATGCCATCATCTCCATGCTTGTTCTTGCTCCAATGTTCATCCTTCTCCAAGCTAGGCCCTTCATTTGTAAGCAAAACAAATGTATCCAATTTAGGCAGCATCATATTCTCATGAATATTAGAATCATTACCAAGAAACGAAAGTACCTGGTAATTTAGTTGGCGTGCACGAGCTCTAGTAATTGGTACAGTATGTATAGCAGCAGGGGCTGTGGGTGTAACAATTGTATTGATGTCCTCATCATCCTCCCCTTCTTGAAATGAAGTCATCCTCGACGGAAGTTCATCTTCCTCACCCAAATAAGGCTTCAAATCTGCAATGTTAAAAGTGGGACTAACCCCAAAATCTGCAGGCAGCTCAAGTTTATATGCATTATCATTTATTTTCTCTAACACCTTAAAGGGACCATCAGCACGTGGCATTAACTTTGATTTGCGCAAATCAGGAAATCTATCCTTACGCAAATGTAACCAAACAAGATCTCCAGGTGCAAACACAACATGTTTTCTACCCTTATCTCCAGCAAGTTTATATTTAGCATTCATACGCTCAATGTTTTCCTTAGTTAACTCATGCATTTTTAAAATCAATTCAGCACGTTGTTTAGCATCAAAATTAACCTTCTCCGAAGATGGAAGAGGCAACAAATCAATAGGTGCACGAGGTAGGAAACCATACACAACTTCAAAAGGGCACATCTTAGTAGTAGAATGCAATGAACGATTATAAGCAAATTTAATATGAGGCAAGCATTCCTCCCACATTTTCTTATTATTCTTCAAAACAGCCCTAAGCATAGTAGACAACGTTCTATTGACTACTTCAGTTTGTCTATCAGTTTGGGGGTGACAAGTAGTACTAAAAAGCAGTTTAGTCCCCAACTTAGCCCATAAACATCTCCAAAAGTGGCTAAGAAATTTAGTATCACGATCTGAAACAATAGTATTTGGCACACCATGCAAGCGAATAATTTCACGAAAGAACAAATCAGCAACATTAACAGCATCATCGCTTTTATGACATGGTATAAAGTGTGCCATTTTCGAGAATCTATCCATGACAACAAATATGCTATCCCTCCCCTTCTTTGTTCGAGGTAAACCTAAAACAAAGTCCATAGATATATCCTCCCAAGGAACACTAGGTACAGGCAAAGGCATATATAAACCATGAGGATTGAGTCGTGACTTAGCTTTTTGACATGTAGTGCAGCGAGCAATAAAACGCTCAACATCCCGTCTCATCTTTGGCCAAAAGAAATGTGTAGCAAGTGATAGAGGCAAAGGTGTCCCGTCTTTCGATGAGATGGTGGATTTCGCTTTGGTGGAAAAGTCGACTTTGACGATCCGACTACGAACGTGCGAGGACGTCGCGCCTTAGCAATCGCTAAACCAACTCCGAGAGGTTATTGACCACGCCGGAGCACGATCAACCTGACCACGAGGGTCTGTTTCCTGCGAGCAAACGAAGAACAAGCAAGAAACTAAGATTGCAATCTGGATATTGCGAATATAAGATGAAAGCTTTATTGATCAAGGTGGGGTTCTGTGACGCCTTTGTCTGGTCGTTGAACACAAACGAAGTATGCGAAGTTGCAGCTATGGCGAACTTTTAATCTAAACAAAACCCAAAGTCTAAACGATGCCCTAAGGGCTGTATATATGGAGGAAGAGGGGGGAATTTCGTGGCCCTTGGTGGAGGGGTCCGAAATCAACCCTATCTCTTGTTTCCCCACACATACGGACTCTAAAAATAGTCTATACTTATGTATTTCGAAATTACATGGGCCTGGCCCAATAATAAGGTGACGCAGCACCTAAAATAGCCTCGGGACGAAATTTATGAAGTGGCATCTTGTATATTTCGTCCAAGGCTTCATGCACCCATTATGGTGGCTTCAAAGTCCTGAAATCATCACTTGTAACTCCGTTCTTGTTCCCCTTGCGCATGCCATCATCTCCATGCTTGTTCTTGCTCCAATGTTCATCCTTCTCCAAGCTAGGCCCTTCATTTGTAAGCAAAACAAATGTATCCAATTTAGGCAGCATCATATTCTCTTGAACATTAGAATCATTACCAAGAAACGAAAGTACCTGGTAATTTAGTTGGCGTGCACGAGCTCTAGTAATTGGTCCAGTATGTATAACAGCAGGGGCTGTGGGTGTAACAATTGTATTGATGTCCTCATCATCCTCCCCTTCTTGAAATGAAGTCGTCCTCGACGGAAGTTCATCTTCCTCACCCAAATAAGGCTTCAAATCTGCAATGTTAAAAGTGGGATTAACCCCAAAATCTGCAGGCAGCTCAAGTTTATATGCATTATCATTTATTTTCTCTAACACCTTAAAGGGACCATCAGCACGTGGCATTAACTTTGATTTGCGCAAATCAGGAAATCTATCCTTACGCAAATGTAACCAAACAAGATCTCCAGGTGCAAACACAACATGTTTTCTACCCTTATCTCCAGCAAGTTTATATTTAGCATTCATGCGCTCAATGTTTTCCTTAGTTAACTCATGCATTTTTAAAATCAATTCAGCACGTTGTTTAGCATCAAAATTAACCTTCTCCGAAGATGGAAGAGGCAACAAATCAATAGGTGCATGAGGTAGGAAACCATACACAACTTCAAAAGGGCACATCTTAGTAGTAGAATGCAATGAACGATTATAAGCAAATTCAATATGAGGCAAGCATTCCTCCCACATTTTCTTATTATTCTTCAAAACAGCCCTAAGCATAGTAGACAACGTTCTATTGACCACTTCAGTTTGTCCATCAGTTTGGGGGTGACAAGTAGTACTAAAAAGCAGTTTAGTCCCCAACTTAGCCCATAAACATCTCCAAAAGTGGCTAAGAAATTTAGTATCACGATCTGAAACAATAGTATTTGGCACACCATGCAAGTGAATAATTTCACGAAAGAACAAATCAGCAACATTAACAGCATCATCGCTTTTATGATATGGTATAAAGTGTGCCATTTTCGAGAATCTATCCACGACAACAAATATGCTATCCCTCCCCTTCTTTGTTCGAGGTAAACCTAAAACAAAGTCCATAGATATATCCTCCCAAGGAACACTAGGTATAGGCAAAGGCATATATAAACCATGAGGATTGAGTCGTGACTTAGCTTTTTGACATGTAGTGCAGCGAGCAATAAAACGCTCAACATCCCGTCTCATCTTTGGCCAAAAGAAATGTGTAGCAAGTACGTCCTCCGTCTTCTTCACGCCAAAGTGTCCCATTAATCCTCCTCCATGCGCCTCCTGCAACAACAAAAGACGAACGGAGCTAGCTGGAATGCATAGCTTGTTAGCACAAAACACAAATCCATCGTTAACAACAAACTTGTTCCACATTCTTCCTTCTTTACAATTCTGCATTACATCTTTAAAATCAGCATCATGCACATATTGATCTTTGATGGTCTCCAAACCAAATATTTTGAAGTCAAGTTGTGAAAGCATAGTATAGCGACGAGACAATGCATCAGCAATAACATTTTCTTTTCCCTTCTTGTGTTTAATGACATAAGGGAAAGTCTCAATGAATTCAACCCATTTAGCATGTCTACGATTTAGTTTAGCTTGACTTTTAATATGTTTCAAAGATTCATGATCAGAATGTATAACAAATTCTTTGGGCAATAAATAATGTTGCCATGTTTCTAAAGTCCGAACAAGAGCATATAATTATTTATCATAAGTAGAATAATTCAGACTAGGCCCACTCAATTTTTCAGAAAAGTATGCAACAGGTTTGCCATCTTGTAATAACACACCTCCTAATCCAATTCCACTAGCATCACATTCAAGCTCAAAAGTCTTATTAAAATCAGGAAGTTGGAGTAAAGGAGCATGTGTCAACTTATCTTTCAATACCGTGAAGGCTTCTTCCTGTGCAGTACCCCAAAGAAAAGGCACATCTTTCTTTGTAAGTTCATTGAGAGGTGCAGCAATGGTGCTGAAATCTCTCACAAAACGTCTATAGAATCCAGCGAGGCCAAGAAAACTCCTCACTTGTGTGACCGTTTTGGGCTGCGGCCAACTCTCAATAGCTTCAATCTTGGCTTTATCAACTTCAATTCCCTGTGGAGTAACAACATAGCCAAGAAAAGATACTCGGTCGGTGCAAAAGGTGCACTTCCCAAGGTTACCAAACAAACGTGCATCACGTAGAGCAATAAAAACAGCACGTAAATGTTCCAAATGTTCTTCCAAAGATCTGCTATAAATCAATATGTCATCAAAGTAAACTACCACAAATCATCCAATGAAAGCACGTAAAACTTCGTTCATTAATCTCATGAAAGTACTAGGTGCATTAGTTAACCCAAAAGGCATGACTAACCACTCATATAATCCAAACTTAGTTTTAAATGCTATTTTCCATTCATCTCCCAATTTCATACGAATTTGATGGTAGCCACTACGCAAATCAACTTTGGAGAATATTGTAGAGCCACTCAATTCATCAAGCATATCATCTAGCCTAGGAATAGGATGACGATAACGAATAGTAATATTATTAATGCCTCTACAATCAACACACATACGTGATGTACCATCCTTTTTCGGCACTAGAATAATAGGAACAGCACAAGGACTAAGGGATTCGCGTATATAACCTTTGTCGAGAAGCTCTTGTACTTGACGCATAATCTCCTTCGTCTCCTCTGGATTGGTACGGTATGGTGCACGGTTTGGCAGTGAAGCACCGGGAATTAAGTCAATCTGATGCTCAATCCCTCGAATAGGTGGTAATCCCGGTGGCACGTCTTGTGGAAAAATGTCAGCGAACTCCTGCAAAATGTTAGTGACAGCAGGAGGCAAAGAGGAAGGCACGTCCTCGAATGAAAATAATGCCTCTTTGCACACAAAAGCATAGCAAACAGATTTGCTGAAATCTAGCTCATCAATATCAGATTTGGTGGCAAATAAACATGCACTTTTCAATTTAATTTCAGAAGCAACACTAGATGGTTTATTATTAGGCTTCATTTGTTGCTCAAATTCTTTTGCCACAATCTGATTTTCACTCTTATTCTTCTCCTGTTGTGCTTTATTAGCTCTATTAATATCATCTTTCAAAATGGAATCAGGAGTCATAGGAAGCAAAGTAATATTTTTATCCTTATGAACAAGAGTATAGTGATTGTTTCTACCATGGTGTACAGAATTTTTATCAAATTGCCATGGTCTACCAAGTAATAAGGAACATGCTTGCATAGGTACCACATCACAATCAACATAATCAGCATATGTAGAGATACTAAAATGCACACGAACAGTACGTGTTACCTTAACCTTGTCGCTGTTGTTGAACCATTGGATGTAGTAAGGATGTGGATGTGGTCTTGTGGTGAGAGAAAGCTTCTCCACCATATCCATGCTAGCCAAGTTGTTGCAGCTCCCTCCGTCTATGATGACGCACACAGAACGTTCCTTCACAACTCCCTTGGTATGGAACAAATTGTGCCTCTGATTTTGCTCAGCTTGTGTGACCTGCACACTCAAAACACGTTGAGCAACTAAACATTCATACCTGTCAGCGTCTTCAGGAGCCATGTATTGCGTCTCATGATCAGAAGCATCTCCAATATGTTCTTCACGTGTAATAAGAGCCAAAGTCTCCTCATCATAGTCACTAGCAGACTCATATCCACCATCCGCGGTAGCAATCATCACACGCGGAGATTTGCATTCTCTCGCATAATAACCTCCTCCCTTACAACGACGACAAATAATATCACTTGTGTGCCCTGTTGATGCCATGGAAGAAGAAGAACGCTGTGCAGGACCCGCAGGTGCGCTCTTGGAAGATAATGGTGGTTGTGCCTGTTTTCTTGTATCACGGCTGGAGGTGGCACCGGATGGAGGTGCTGGTGCAGTTGAAGTAGAAGATGCACGTGGTGTCCATGATGAAGGTCGGCCTGCAGAAAAGTTAGTTCGCCCCAATGCTTGTCGATCCTGCACTTCACGTTCAGCTTTACAAGCAAGATGGAATAAACGAGTGATATTAGTATACTCCTTATAGTCTAGAATGGTCTGAATCTCTCTATTTAATCCACCCAGAAAACGTGCAAGCATAGCTTCATTCTCCTCAACAATACCACATCTAATCATGCCAGTTTGTAATTCCTGATAATATTCTTCTACAGAATTTTTCCCTTGTCTTAAACGCTGCAATTTTTGAAGCAATTCACGTTGATAATATGGTGGAACCCAACGCGTACGCATAGCAGTTTTCAAAGCAGCCCAAGTAGTTGGAATAGGATATAGTCTACAATGTTCAGACCACCATACACATGCAAAACTAGTGAAAGCACAAACGGCAGCAGCAACTCGTCTCTCCTCAGGATATTGTAAACATGTAAATCGTTGTTCAGTTTCTAACTCCCAAGTAAGATATATATCAGGAACATATCTACCCTCAAATGGTGGAATATTCAATTTCAGTTTAGGAATATGGACATCATCTCGTACCTGAGGTGGTGGTGCAGGCCTACCATTACGAATATATACCTGAGGTCGACCTGCTGGTGGTGGTACAGGTGGCTGCATGTAGTGTTGATTTTGATCAACCTCATCCTCATAATCTCCCACATAATCATCCTCCTCCGCATCAGCAGCAGGAGCCACAGAAGTATCAACAGCAGCACCAACAGTTTGGCCAAACGCAAGAGGAACACGGCTTGCTCGGCGGAGGTCTGCTTCGCGACGTGGAGGTAGTCGTTGTTGTTGTTGTTGGAGAGGTGCGTTAGGTGCAGCGGGTGGTGGTGGTGGAAGACGCGCGAGCAATTCATTAAACTTGTTATCGAGCTTTGTTTCGAACGTCTTCTCAAGGCCAGTGATCTTCTCCATGGCCTCTTCAAAATTGATCAGCACATCTTGCACCTGTTCAGTCATCATTTGCTGAAACTTATCATGAAGCTCCTTGTTCGATAAATTCTCCCAGTCAATCTCGTCGGCTTGTGATCCTGGCATGGTTAGCAGCAATAGAAACACCACTTGATAGAGGCAAAGGTGTCCCGTCTTTCGATGAGATGGTGAATTTCGCTTTGGTGGAAGTCGACTTTGACGATCCGACTACGAACGTGCGAGGACGTCGCGCCTTAGCAATCGCTAAACCAACTCCGAGAGGTTATTGACCACGCCGGAGCACGATCAACCTGACCACGAGGGTCTGTTTTCTGCGAGCAAACGAAGAACAAGCAAGAAACTAAGATTGCAATCTGGATATTGCGAATATAAGATGAAAGCTTTATTGATCAAGGTGGGGTTCTGTGACGCCTTTGTCTGGTCGTTGAACACAAACGAAGTACGCGAAGTTGCAGCTATGGCGAACTTTTAATCTAAAGAAAACCCAAAGTCTAAACGATGCCCTAAGGGCTGTATATATGGAGGAAGAGGGGGGAATTTCGTGGCCCTTGGTGGAGGGGTCCGAAATCAACCCTATCTCTTGTTTCCCCACACATACGGACTCTAAAAATAGCCTATACTTATGTATTTCGAAATTACATGGGCCTGGCCCAATAATAAGGTGACGCAGCACCTAAAATAGCCTCGGGACGAAATTTATGAAGTGGCATCTTGTATATTTCGTCCAAGGCTGCATGCACCCATTATGGTGGCTTCAAAGTCCTGAAATCATCACTTGTAACTCCGTTCTTGTTCCCCTTGCGCATGCCATCATCTCCATGCTTGTTCTTGCTCCAATGTTCATCCTTCTCCAAGCTAGGCCCTTCATTTAGGCAGCATCATATTCTCATGAACATTAGAATCATTACCAAGAAACGAAAGTACCTGGTAATTTAGTTGGCGTGCACGAGCTCTAGTAATTGGTCCAGTATGTATAGCAGTAGGGGCTGTGGGTGTAAGAATTGTATTGATGTCCTCATCACTAAGGGATTCGCGTATATAACCTTTGTCGAGAAGCTCTTGTACTTGACGCATAATCTCCTTCGTCTCCTCTGGATTGGTACGGTATGGTGCACGGTTTGGCAGTGAAGCACCGGGAATTAAGTCAATCTGATGCTCAATCCCTCGAATAGGCGGTAATCCCGGTGGCACGTCTTGTGGAAAGACGTCAGCGAACTCCTGCAAAATGTTAATGACAGCAGGAGGCAAAGAGGAAGGCACGTCCTCGAATGAAAATAATGCCTCTTTGCACACAAAAGCATAGCAAACAGATTTGCTGAAATCTAGCTCATCAATATCAGATTTGGTGGCAAATAAACATGCACTTTTCAATTTAATTTCAGAAGCAACACTAGATGGTTTATTATTAGGCTTCATTTGTTGCTCAAATTCTTTTGCCACAATCTGATTTTCACTCTTATTCGTCTCCTGTTTTGCTTTATTAGCTCTATTAATATCATCTTTCAAAATGGAATCAGGAGTCATAGGAAGCAAAGTAATATTTTTATCCTTATGAACGAGAGTATAGTGATTGTTTCTACCATGGTGTACAGAATTTTTATCAAATTGCCATGGTCTACCAAGTAATAAGGAACATGCTTGCATAGGTACCACGTCACAATCAACATAATCAGCATATGTAGAGATACTAAAATGCACACGAACAGTACGTGTTACCTTAACCTTGCCGCTGTTGTTGAACCATTGGATGTAGTAAGGATGTGGATGTGGTCTTGTGGTGAGAGAAAGCTTCTCCACCATCTCCATGCTAGCCAAGTTGTTGCAGCTCCCTCCGTCTATGATGACGCGCACAGAACGTTCCTTCACAACTCCCTTGGTATGGAACAAATTATGCCTCTGATTTTGCTCAGCTTGTGTGATCTGCACACTCAAAACACGTTGAGCAACTAAACATTCATACCTGTCAGCGTCTTCAGGAGCCATGTATTGCGTCTCATGATCAGAATCATCTCCACCATGTTCTTCACGTGTAATAAGAGCCAAAGTCTCCTCATCATAGTCACTAGCAGACTCATATCCACCATCCGCGGTAGCAATCATCACACACGGAGATTTGCATTCTCTCGCATAATGACCTCCTCCCTTACAACGATGACAAATAATATCACTTGTGTGCCCTGTTGATGCCATGGAAGAAGAAGAACGCTGTGCAGGCCCCGCAGGTGCGCTCTTGGCAGATAATGGTGGTTGTGCCTGTTTTCTTGTATCACGGCTGGAGGTGGCACCGGATGGAGGTGCTGGTGCAGTTGAAGTAGAAGATGCACGTGGTGTCCATGATGAAGGTCGGCCTGCAGAAAAGTTAGTTCGCCCCAATGCTTGTCGATCCTGCACTTCACGTTCAGCTTTACAAGCAAGATGTAATAAACGAGTGATATTAGTATACTCCTTATAGTCTAGAATGGTCTGAATCTCTCTATTTAATCCACCCAGAAAACGTGCAAGCATAGCTTCATTCTCCTCAACAATACCACATCTAATCATGCCAGTTTGTAATTCCTGATAATATTCTTCTACAGAATTTTTCCCTTGTCTTAAACGCTGCAATTTTTGAAGCAATTCACGTTGATAATATGGTGGAACCCAACGCGTACGCATAGCAGTTTTCAAAGCAGGCCAAGTAGTTGGAATAGGATATAATCTACAATGTTCAGACCACCATACACATGCAAAACTAGTGAAAGCACAAACAGCAGCAGCAACTCGTCTCTCCTCAGGATATTGTAAACATGTAAATCGTTGTTCAGTTTCTAACTCCCAAGTAAGATATATATCAGGAACATATCTACCCTCAAATGGTGGAATATTCAATTTCAGTTTAGGAATATGGACATCATCTCGTACCTGAGGTGGTGGTGCAGGCCTACCATTACGAATATATACCTGAGGTCGACCTGCTGGTGGTGGTGCTGGTGGCTACTCGTAGATCTGATTTTGATCAACCTCATCCTCATAATCGCCCGCATACTCATCATCCTCCTGGGTACCAGCAGGAGCAGTAGCAGGAGCCAAAGAAGCACCAACAGCAGTAACAACGGCACCAGAATTTTGTCCTGGCACAATAGGAACACGCTGTGCTCGTCCATACTGATTCGGAAGGGGGCGTAGTTGTTGTTGTTGCAGAGGTGCGACAGGTGCAGCCGGTGGTGGAAGACGCGCAAGCAGTTCATTAAATCTGTTATCGAGCTTTGTTTCGAACGTCTTCTCAAGGCCAGTGATCTTCTCCATGGCCTCTTCAAAATTGTTCAGCACATCTTGTACCTGTTCAGTCATCATTTGCTGAAACTTATCATGAAGCTCCTTGTTCGATAAGTTCTCCCAGTCAATCTCGTCGGCTTGTGATCCTGGCATGGTTAGCAGCAATAGAAACACACAAGAATATGATCCTACAAACTACTAAGAAGTGGTGGTGGTGTATCACAAATCCGTCAAGCAAATCTCAAATTCTTACCAGTTCTTACCCAGCAGCAGGCGGTGATCGGCAACCGTTGTAGTCAAAAACTCTCAAAGCGTGGATAGAGCGATTACCAGGGAGAGTCGAACACACGACGTAGATGTATGTGGAGCTGGGAAGGCTTATAGTATGGTAGCAAAAAGGGTCAGCAATAATCAATTCAGAGATGCAAAGTTGAATAAACGCTCAACGACGGTACTGTGCTGGTCCTAGGCTAGACTGTGCTAGAGACGCGAGCCTAGAACACCAACAAAATCACGGCGCGGCACGTAAACAAGGGAAAAGCACACTCTGAATTTTTTTTTTCGCTCTTTTTTTTGTTTTTTTTTGTGCTCTTTTTTTTGCGCTGTTTTTATTTTTTGCGAAAAATCACTATAATGGCGAGTGTCTCAAAACTCTTCTTAGCTCAAAATGACAGGATGGGCACGAAATTTTTTCGACCAATTTTTTTTTTGACTGCCCGGACCCAAAAACTGGAAAACGGGTCAAAAAAAACTTCCTATAATGGCACCTGTCTCAAAACACTCAGAAACACCTAAAAATAGGATAGCCAGAAAACTTTTCGAAAAATGCGTTTTCGAAAAATTTTGGGCCTAAACGGAGCGTGGCTACCCGACTCTTTTTTTTTCCGAAACCTACTCCGGCAAGGAAACACGAATCGGAAACTAGATGGACCTCGAAAACAACCCTAATAAGCAAGGAACTCGGATTGGTGGTGGATATATGGTGGTGGTATATGGCAGCGGTGGTGGTAGCGGTGGTAGTATATGGATATGGATCGGTGGTGGTATATGGACACGGATTGGTGGTGGTATATGGATACGGATTCGGAGCGGTGGTGGTAGATGGCAGGGGCGATGATGATGGTGCGGCGGCGGCGTGACAACTTATGACCAGAACTCGAAACTCTAAAAGACTAGACTCTAAGACCAGCAACTAGACACGACGATGCAACAGCAAATTCAACAAAGCAAAACCCTAAAAAGATTATGCAAAGGCTCAGATTGGTTCGGATATGATGAACTAACCCTAATTTTTTTGTGGCTTTTTCGTGGACTGTAGGTATGAAGAACAGACTCGATCTAAACTACGAAAAACTGTAAAATCTCACCGAGCAACCTGGAAATATGATACCACTTGATAGAGGCAAAGGTGTCCCGTCTTTCGATGAGAAGGTGGATTTCGCTTTGGTGGAAGTCGACTTTGACGATCCGACTACGAACGTGCGAGGACGTCGCGCCTTAGCAATCGCTAAACCAACTCCGAGAGGTTATTGACCACGCCGGGGCACGATCAACCTGACCACGAGGGTCTGTTTCCTGCGAGCAAACGAAGAACAAGCAAGAAACTAAGATTGCAATCTGGATATTGCGAATATAAGATGAAAGCTTTATTGATCAAGGTGGGGTTCTGTGACGCCTTTGTCTGGTCGTTGAACACAAACGAAGTACGCGAAGTTGCAGCTATGGCGAACTTTTAATCTAAACAAAACCCAAAGTCTAAACGATGCCCTAAGGGCTGTATATATGGAGGAAGAGGGGGGGGAATTTCGTGGCCCTTGGTGGAGGGGTCCGAAATCAAACCTATCTCTTGTTTCCCCACACATACGGACTCTAAAAATAGCCTATACTTATGTATTTCGAAATTACATGGGCCTGGCCCAATAATAAGGTGACGCAGCACCTAAAATAGCCTCGGGACGAAATTTATGAAGTGGCATCTTGTATATTTCGTCCAAGGCTTCATGCACCCATTATGGTGGCTTCAAAGTCCTGAAATCATCACTTGTAACTCCGTTCTTGTTCCCCTTGCGCATGCCATCATCTCCATGCTTGTTCTTGCTCCAATGTTCATCCTTCTCCAAGCTAGGCCCTTCATTTGTAAGCAAAACAAATGTATCCAATTTAGGCAGCATCATATTCTCATGAACATTAGAATCATTACCAAGAAACGAAAGTACCTGGTAATTTAGTTGGCGTGCGCGAGCTCTAGTAATTGGTCCAGTATGTATAGCAGCAGGGCCTGTGGGTGTAACAATGGTATTGATGTCCTCATCAAGGTCAAACTGACAGGATGGGCATGAAATTTTTGTGACCAAAAAAAAATTTTTTTTTGACTGCCCGGACCCAAAAACTGGAAACGGGTCAAAAAAACTTTCTATAACGGCGACTGTCTCAATACGCTTAGAAACACCTAAAAATAGGATAGCCAGAAATTTTTTTGTCAAGTGCGTTTTCCGAAAATTTTGGGCCTAAACGGAGGGTGGTTTCCGGACACTTTTTTTTTTGGAAACCAACCTCTTCTACGGACGGCAAAAGATTGCTGGAATTCGAAACCTACTCCAACAAGGAAACACGAATCGGAAATTAGATGGATCCCGAAAACAAACCTAATACGCAAGGAACTCGGATTGGTGGTGGATATATGGTGGTGGTATATGGCAGCGGTGCTGGTAGCGGTGGTAGTATATGGATATGGATCGGTGGTGGTATATGGACACGGATTGGTGGTGGTATATGGATACAGATTCGGAGCGGTGGCGGATAAGCGGTGGTGGTAGATGGCAGGGGCGATGATGATGGTGCGGCGGCGGCGTGACAACTTATGACCAGAACTCGAAACTCTAAAAGACTAGACTCTAAGACCAGCAACTAGACACGACGATGCAACCGCAAATTCAACAAAGCAAAACCCTAAAAAGATTATGCAAAGGCTCAGATTGGTTCGGATATGATGAACTAACCCTAATTTTTTTTGTGGCTTTTTCGTGGACTGTAGGTATGAAGAACAGACTCGATCTAAACTACGAAAAACTGTAAAATCTCACCGAGCAACCTGGAAATCTGATACCACTTGATAGAGGCAAAGGTGTCCCATCTTTCGATGAGATGGTGGATTTCGCTTTGGTGGAAGTCGACTTTGACGATCCGACTACGAACGTGCGAGGACGTCGCGCCTTAGCAATCGCTAAACCAACTCCGAGAGGTTATTGACCACGCCGGAGCACGATCAACCTGACCACGAGGGTCTGTTTCCTGCGAGCAAACGAAGAACAAGCAAGAAACTAAGATTGCAATCTGGATATTTCGAATATAAGATGAAAGCTTTATTGATCAAGGTGGGGTTCTGTGACGCCTTTGTCTGGTCGTTGAACACAAACGAAGTACGCGAAGTTGCAGCTATGGCGAACTTTTAATCTAAACAAAACCCAAAGTCTAAACGATGCCCTAAGGGCTGTATATATGGAGGAAGAGGGGGGAATTTCGTGGCCCTTGGTGGAGGGGTCCGAAATCAACCCTATCTCTTGTTTCCCCACACATACGGACTCTAACAATAGCCTATACTTATGTATTTCGAAATTACATGGGCCTGGCCCAATAATAAGGTGACGCAGCACCTAAAATAGCCTCGGGACGAAATTTATGAAGTGGCATCTTGTATATTTCGTCCAAGGCTTCATGCACCCATTATGGTGGCTTCAAAGTCCTGAAATCATCACTTGTAACTCCGTTCTTGTTCCCCTTGCGCATGCCATCATCTCCATGCTTGTTCTTGCTCCAATGTTCATCCTTCTCCAAGCTAGGCCCTTCATTTGTAAGCAAAACAAATGTATCCAATTTAGGCAGCATCATATTCTCATGAACATTAGAATCATTACCAAGAAACGAAAGTACCTGGTAATTTAGTTGGCGTGCACGGGCTCTAGTAATTGGTCCAGTATGTATAGCAGCAGGGGCTGTGGGTGTAACAATTGTATTGAGGTATTGATAAAGGTGGGGATCCGTAAGCGGTCTTGGTCTGGTCGTTGGACAATAGGTAAGAAAATAAATCTAATCTAGGAAAACTGGAAATTCTCACCGAGCAACCTGAAAACTGATACCACTTGATAGAGGCAAAGGTGTCCCGTCTTTCGATGAGATGATGGATATCGCTTTGTTGGAAGTCGACTTTGACGATCCGACTACGAACGTGCGAGGACGTCGCGCCTTAGCAATCGCTAAACCAACTCCGAGAGGTTATTGACCACGCCGGAGCATGATCAACCTGACCACGAGGGTCTGTTTCCTGCGAGCAAACGAAGAACAAGCAAGAAACTGAGATTGCAATCTGGATATTGCGAATATAAGATGAAAAGCTTTATTGATCAAGGTGGGGTTCTGTGACGCCTTTGTCTGGTCGTTGAACACAAACGAAGTACGCGAAGTTGCAGCTATGGCGAACTTTTAATCTAAACAAAACCCAAAGTCTAAACGATGCCCTAAGGGCTGTATATATGGAGGAAGAGGGGGGAATTTCGTGGCCCTTGGTGGAGGGGTCCGAAATCAACCCTATCTCTTGTTTCCCCACACATACGGACTCTAAAAATAGCCTATACTTATGTATTTCGAAATTACATGGGCCTGGCCCAATAATAAGGTGACGCAGCACCTAAAATAGCCTCGGGACGAAATTTATGAAGTGGCATCTTGTATATTTCGTCCAAGGCTTCATGCACCCATTATGGTGGCTTCAAAGTCCTGAAATCATCACTTGTAACTCCGTTCTTGTTCCCCTTGAGCATGCCATCATCTCGATGCTTGTTCTTGCTCCAATGTTCATCCTTCTCCAAGCTAGGCCCTTCATTTGTAAGCAAAACAAATGTATCCAATTTAGGCAGCATCATATTCCCATGCACATTAGAATCATTACCAAGAAACGAAAGTACCTGGTAATTTAGTTGGCGTGCACGAGCTCTAGTAATTGGTCCAGTATGTATAGCAGCAGGGGCTGTGGGTGTAACAATTGTATTGATGTCCTCATCACCTCGCCTCGCCAACAATGAGGCAGAGGACATCGCCGGCTCCATCGAGGCCCCACTTCGCCAACACCAAGGCAAAGGACTTCACCGGCTTCAGCGAGGCCCCGCCCCGTCGACACCGAGGCAGAGGACTTCCCCGGCTTCGGCGAGGCCCTGCTCCGCCGAGGCCCCGCCCCACCAACAACGAGACAGAGGACATAGCCAGCTCCATCGAGACCCCGCACTGCCGGCAAAGAGTGGGACGATTTCCCGCGCTTCTCCAAGGCACCGCCCCACCGGTAATGAGACAAAGGACATCGTCGGCTCTGTCAAGGCCCCACGCCGCTGCCAATGAGGCCGCGCCACACAAAAAACGAGGAAGAGCAAAACACGGTAGGTCGCCGCCGCTCGGGTCCAAGTAAGTCCACTGCTGCTACCCTCCGGTTCAAGCCAAGCTTGTCGGGTTGAACATTGATGGCCATTTAGCTTCTTGGCGGCGATGTGGAGTCGGAGAGATGTGCTGGAGAAGAAGCTTCTGTTTGGCTCAGTCGGATATAGAAAATGGGCGCCAAAGATCATAAATTAGGTTAATGGATTATATCTCCAGCGCACCCCTTTTTAGTTGAAGAATGTATGAAATGTAATGAAATCCTGCATGTTTATATGAAATACGGCCATCTATGAACGAAATTAGTTCGATTAGTTCAAATTCTTGTATCACGGGCATTGGATGAACATGCAAAACAATACGTAGTAGCATTATTCCCAGGACGCATGGTGATCACCTCGTTTGTAGTAGTTTCACACGTACAAAAAGTTTGAGCAGGTTTTTAGCGTGCATCTACATTGCTATCAAACTCACAGGCCTGGCAATTCATAGAGAACATTCAAAACAATCGATGATTTATGCATCGCAGTGATTCACATGTCAGAGCCAATATTTACTTCATGACTAAAGTATAAAGAAAAATCGATCGAGGATGCTGACAGCAAAGGACATCCCATTTGAAAATATCAAACGCATGTCTTCTTGCTAACATCAATGAGCAAAATTTGACAAGGTTGTCCCATTCCAAAATATCAAATGTGTGTCTTTGTGTCACTATTCAAGATATATTCCGATATTTCGACAAATCGGCCAATTTATCGCTTAATGTTCTCTGACCGATAAGATAAATCGATCGACAAATCAACCGATATTATGATAAATCGGCCGATATGACGGTAAACTAGCTGATTTACCCCTTATCATGGGTCGACTGATAAGTTCCCGATAAGCGATATCCCCAACATTGCTTTGCGTACATCAATGAGCAAACTTTGACAAGGTTTTCCCATTCCAAAATATCAAATGTCTATGATTGTGGAATGGGCGGGGTTTGCCGTCAGTTTGGACATTGACATGTCACCTCATGCTAAATAAACTAGTTGTTCTTTTTGTGCAGTTCCACTAAAATCAACCAACTTTGCGTGGAGCTTGTATGATTTCGCCTTTATATGTTGCAATGCGTTGAACATATCCGCACCTCTTTCTTATAGCTAATTTTGTGGCTGGAGGTGGAAATGAATGATTCGAGAACATTTGATGTATTGTGCGTGATGAAGTATAATGGAGGGCGTGAACCATCAGAACATTTTCTGCAGTTCCCATTGAAATCAAGCTGAGCATCCCTGTTTGCATAAATACAAAAAAGTGATTAGTATAAAGAGGCAGGGGGGCACCCCAGAGACACAACATTTGATCATTGATCTCTTAGCTATGTGCGGTGCCCCCCTCCACCACAATCCTCGATAATATTGTAGCGGTGCTTAGGCGAAGCCCTGCGACGGTAGAACATCAAGATCGTCACCACGCCGTCGTGCTGACGGAACTCATCCCCGACACTTTGCTGGATCGGAGTCCGGGGATCGTCATCGAGCTGAACGTGTCCAAAAAGTCAGAGGTGCCGTAGTTTTGGTGCTTGATCGGTCGGGCCGTGAAGACATACGACTACATCAACCGCATTGTTATAACGCTTCCGCTTCCGGTCTACGAGGCTACGTAGACAACACTCTCCCCTCTCGTTGCTGTGCATCACCATGATCTTGCGTGTGCATAGGAATTTTTTTTGAAATTACTACGTTCCCCAACAGTGGCACTCGAGCCTAGGTTTTATGTGTTGATGTAATATGCACGAGTAGAACACAACTGAGTTGTGGGCGATATAAGTCATACTGCTTACCAGCATGTCATACTTTGGTTCGGCGGTATTGTTGGATGAAGCGGCCCGGACCGACATTACGCGTACGCTTACGCGAGACTGGTTCTACCGACATGCTTTGCACACAGATGGCTGGCGGGTGTCAGTTTCTCCAACTTTAGTTGAACCGAGTGTGGCTACGCCCGGTCCTTGCGAAGGTTAAAACAGCACCAACTTGACAAACTATCGTTGTGGTTTTGATGCGTAGGTAAGAACGGTTCTTGCTCAGCCCGTAGCAGCCATGTAAAACTTGCAACAACAAAGTAGAGGACGTCTAACTTGTTTTTGTAGGGCATGTTGTGATGTGATATGGTCAAGACATGATGCTAAATTTTATTGTATGAGATGATCATGTTTTGTAACCGAGTTATCGGCAACTGGCAGGAGCCATATGGTTGTCACTTTATTGTATGTAATGCAATTGCGTTGTAATGCTTTACTCTATCACTAAGCAGTAGCGATAGTCGTGGAAGCATAAGATTGGCGAGACGACAACGATGCTACGATGGTGGTCAAGGTGTCGCACCGGTGACGATGGTGATCATGACGGTGCTTCGAAGATGGAGATCACAAGCACAAGATGATGATGGCCATATCATATCACTTATACTGATTGCATGTGATGTTTATCTTTTATGCATCTTATCTTGCTTTGATTGACGGTAGCATTATAAGATGATCTCTCACTAAATTTCAAGATAAAAGTGTTCTCCCTGAGTATGCACTGTCGCCAAAGTTCGTCGTGCCCAGACACCACGTGATGATCGGGTGTGATAAGCTCTACGTCCATCTACAACGGGTGCAAGCTAGTTTTGCACACGCGGAATACTCAGGTTAAACTTGACGAGCCTAGCATATGCAGATATGGCCTCGGAACACTAAGACCGAAAGGTCGAGCGTGAATCATATAGTAGATATGATCAACATATTGATGTTCACCATTGAAAGCTACTCCATTTCACGTGATGGTCGGTTATGGTTTAGTTGATTTGGATCACATGATCACTTAGAAGATTAAAGGGATGTCTTTCTAAGTGGGAGTTCTTAAGTAATATGATTAATTGAACTTAAATTTATCATGAACTTAGTCCTGGTAGTATTAAGCATATCTATGTTCTAGATCAATAGCTCGCGTTTAGCTCCCCTGTTTTATTTTTGATATGTTCCTAGAGAAAACTAAGTTGAAAGATGTTAGTAGCAATGATGTGGATTGGATCCGTGATCTGAGGTTTATCCTCATTGCTGCACAGAAGAATTGTGTCCTTAATGCACCGCCAGGTGACAGACCTATTGCAGGAGCAGATGCAGACGTTCTGAACGTTTGGCTAGCTCAATATGATGACTACTTGATAGTTTAGTGCACCATGCTTAACGGCTTAGAATCAGGACTTCAAAGGCGTTTTTAATGTCATGGAACATATGAGATGTTCCAGGAGTTAAAGTTAATATTTCAAGCAAATACCCAAGTTGGGAGATATGAAGGCTCCAACAAGTTCTATAGCTAAAAGATGGAGGAGAATAGCTCAAGCAGTGAGCATGTGCTCAGATTGTCTGGGTACTACAATCGCTTGAATCAAGTGGGAGTTAATCTTCCAGATAATATAGTGATTGACAGAATTCTCTAGTCACCATCACCAAGTTAGTAGAACTTCATGATGAACTATAATATGCAAGGGGTAACGAAAACGATTCCCAAGCTCCTCGCAATGCTTAAATCGACGAAGGTAGAAATCAAGAAAAGCATCAAGTGTTGATGGTATACAAAACCACTAGTTTCAAGTAAAGGGACAAAGGGAAGAAAGGGGAACTTCAAGAAGAACGGCAAGCAAGTTGCTGCTCAAGTGAAAAACCCAAGTCTGACTGAAGCCTGAAACTGAGTGCTTCTACTGCAAAGGGACTGGTCATTGGAAGCGGAACTACCCCAAGTATTTGGCGGATAAGAAGGATGGCAAAGTGAACAAAGGTATATTTGATATACATATTATTGATGTGTATTTTACTAGTGTTCGTAGCAACCCCTCGGTATTTGATACTGGTTCAGTTGCTAAGAGTAGTAACTCGAAATGGGAGTTGCAGAATGAACAGAGACTCGTTAAGGGCGAAGTAATGGTGTGTGTTGGAAGTGGTTCCAAGATTGATATAATCATCATTGCACACTCCCTATACTTTCGGGATTAGTGTTGAACCTAAATAAGTGTTATTTGGTGTTTGCATTGAGCATGAATATGATTTGATCATCTTTATTGCAATACGGTTATTCATTTAAGTAAGAGAATAAATTGTTGTTCTGTTTACATGAATAAAACCTTATATGGTTACACACCCAATGAAAATGGTTCGTTGGATCTAGATCGTAGTGATACACATATTCATAATATTGAAACCAAAAGATGCAAAGTTAATAATGATAGTGCAACTTATTTGTGGCACTGCCGTTTAGGTCATATTGGTGTAAAGCGCATGAAGAAAATCCATGCTGATGGGCTTTTGGAATCACTTGATTATGAATCAGTTGATGCTTGTGAACCATGCCTCATGGGCAACATGACTAAGACTCCATTCTCCGGAACAATGGATCAAGCAACAGATTTGTTGAAAATCATACATACTGATGTATGTGGTCCGATGAATATTGAGGCTCGCGGCAGGTATCATTATTTTCTGATCTTCACAGATGATTTGAGCAGATATGAGTATATCTACTTGATGAAACACAAATCTGAAACATTTGAAAAGTTCGAAGAATTTCATAGTGAAGTGGAGAATCATCGTAACAAAAATAAAAGTTTCTATGATATGATCGCAGAAGGAAAATATTTGAGTTATGAGTTTGGCCTTCAGTTAAAACAATGTGAAATAGTTTCACTACTCACGCCACCTGGAACACCACAGTGTAATGGTGTGTTCGAATGTCGTAACCGTACTTTAATAGATATGGTGCGATCTATGATGTCTCTTACCGATTTACCACTATCGTTTCGGGTTATGCATTAGAGATAGCTTCATTCACATTAAATAGGGCACCATCTAAATCCGTTGAGACGACACCATATGAACTAAGGTTTGGCAAGAAACCTAAGCTCGTTTCTTAAAGTTTGAGGCTGCAATGCTTATGTGAAAAAGTTCCAACCTGATAAGCTCAAACCCTAATCGGAGAAGTGCATCTGCATAGGATACCCAAAAGAATATGTTGGGTACACCTTCTATCACAGATCCGAAGGCAAGTTATTCATTGCTGAGAATGGATCCTTTCTAGAGAAGGAGTTTCTCTGAAAGAAGTGAGTGGGAGGAAAGTAGAACTTGATGAGGTAACTGTACCTGCTCCCTTATTGGAAAGTAGTTCATCATAGAAATCTGTTCATGTGACTACTACACCAATTAGTGAGGAAGCTAATGATGATGATCATGTAACTTCAGATCAAGTTACTACCGAACCTCGTAGGTACACCAGAGTGAGATCCGCACCAGAGTGGTACAGTAATTCTGTTCTGGAGGTCATGTTACTTGACCATGACGAGCCTATGAACTTTGAGGAAACGATGATGAGCCCAGATTCCGCGAAATGGCTTGAGGCCATGAAATCTGAGATGAGATCCATGTATGAGAACAAAGTATGTACTTTGATTGACTTGGCCATTGATCGGCGAGCCAATGAGATTAAATGGATCTTCAAGAGGAAGACGGACGCTGATAGTAGTGTTACTATCTACAAAGCTAGAATTGTCGCAAAAAGGTTTTTGACAAGTTCAAGGTGTTGACTACCATGAGAGTTTCTCACTTGTATCTATGCTTAAGTCTGTCCGAATCATGTTAGCAATTGCCGCATTTTATGAAATCTGGCAAATGGATAAACAAAATTGCATTCCTTCATGGATTTATTAAAGAAGAGTTGTATATGATGCAACCAGAAGGTTTTGTCAATCCTAAAGGTACTAACAAAATATGCAAGCTCCAGCGATCCATCTATGGACTGGTGCAAGCATCTCGGAGTTGGAATATACGCTTTGATAAGTTGATCAAAGCATATAGTTTTATACAGACTTGCGGTGAAGCCTGTATTTACAAGAAAGTGAGTGAGAGCACTACAACATTTCTGATAAGTATATGTGAATGACATATAGTTGATCGGAGATAATGTAGAATTATTCTGTAAAGCATAAAGGAGTATTTGAAAGGAGTTTTTTCAAAGAAAAACCTTGGTGAAGCTGCTTACATATTGAGCATCAAGATAGATCAAGACGCTTGATAAGTTTTTCAATGAGTATGTACCTTGACAAGATTTTGAAGTAGTTCAAAATGGAACAGTCAAAGAAAGATTTCTTGCCTGTGTTACAAGGTGTGAAACTGAGTAAGACTCAAAGCCCGACCACGGCAGAAGATAGAAAGAGAATGAAAGTCATTCCCTATGCCCTGGCCATAGGTTCTATAAAGTATGCCATGCTGTGTACCAGATCTATTGTATACCTCACCATAAGTTTGGCAAGGGAGTACAATAGTGATCTAGGAGTAGATCACTTGACAGCGGTCAAAATTATCCTTAGCGGAATAATGATATGTTTCTCGATTATGAAGGTGACAAAACGTTCGTCGTAAAGGGTTACGTCTATGCAAGTTTTGACACTGATCCCTATGACTCAAAGTCTCAATCTGGATACATATTGAAAGTGGGAGCAATTATCTAGAGTAGCTTAGTGCAGAGCATTGTTGACATAGAAATTTGCAAAATACTTACGGATCTGAATGTGGCAGACCCGTTGACTAAAATTCTCTCACAAGCAAAACATGATCACACCTCAGTACTCTTTGGGTGTTAATCACATAGCGATGTGAACTAGATTATTGACTCTAGTGCAAGTGGGAGATTGAAGGAAATATGCCCTAGAGGCAATAATGAAGTTATTATTTATTTCCTTATATCATGATAAATGTTTATTATTCATGCTAGAATTGTATTAACCGAAAACATAATACATGTGTGAATACATAGACAAACAGAGTGTCACTAGTATGCCTCTACTTGACTAGCTCGTTGATCAAAGATGGTTATGTTTCCTAACCATAGACATGAGTTGTCATTTGATTAATGGGATCACATCATTAGGAGAATGATGTGATTGACTTGACCCATTCCGTTAGCATATCACTTGATCGTTTAGTTTGTTGATATTGCTTTCTTCATGACTTATACATGTTCCTATGACTATGAGATTATGCAACTCCCGTTTACCAGAGGAACACTTTGTGTGCTACACAATGTCACAACGTAACTGGGTGATTATAAAGGTGCTCTACAGGTGTCTCCGAAGGTACTTGTTGGGTTGGTGATAGAGGCGAGGGTCCCGATCTTTCGATGAGATGATGGATATCGCTTTGGTGGAAGTCGACTTTGACGATCCGACTACGAACGTGCGAGGACGTCGCGCCTTAGCAATCGCTAAACCAACTCCGAGAGGTTATTGACCACGCCGGAGCACGATCAACCTGACCACGAGGGTCTGTTTCCTGCGAGCAAACGAAGAACAAGCAAGAAACTAAGATTGCAATCTGGATATTGCGAATATAAGATGAAAGCTTTATTGATCAAGGTGGGGTTCTGTGACGCCTTTGTCTGGTCGTTGAACACAAACGAAGTACGCGAAGTTGCAGCTATGGCGAACTTTTAATCTAAACAAAACCCAAAGTCTAAACGATGCCCTAAGGGCTGTATATATGGAGGAAGAGGGGGGGAATTTCGTGGCCCTTGGTGGAGGGGTCCGAAATCAACCCTATCTCTTGTTTCCCCACACATACGGACTCTAAAAGTAGCCTATACTTATGTATTTCGAAATTACATGGGCCTGGCCCAATAATAAGGTGACGCAGCACCTAAAATAGCCTCGGGACGAAATTTATGAAGTGGCATCTTGTATATTTCGTCCAAGGCTTCATGCACCCATTATGGTGGCTTCAAAGTCCTGAAATCATCACTTGTAACTCCGTTCTTGTTCCCCTTGCGCATGCCATCATCTCCATGCTTGTTCTTGCTCCAATGTTCATCCTTCTCCAAGCTAGGCCCTTCATTTGTAAGCAAAACAAATGTATCCAATTTAGGCAGCATCATATTCTCATGAATATTAGAATCATTACCAAGAAACGAAAGTACCTGGTAATTTAGTTGGCGTGCACGAGCTCTAGTAATTGGTCCAGTATGTATAGCAGCAGGGGCTGTGGGTGTAACAATTGTATTGATGTCCTCATCAGACTTTGGCTCTTATTACACGTGAAGAACATGGTGGAGATGATTCTGATCATGAGACGCAATACATGGCTCCTGAAGACGCTGACAGGTATGAATGTTTAGTTGCTCAACGTGTTTTGAGTGTGCAGATCACACAAGCTGAGCAAAATCAGAGGCACAATTTGTTCCATACCAAGGGAGTTGTGAAGGAACGTTCTGTGCGCGTCATCATAGACGGAGGGAGCTGCAACAACTTGGCTAGCATGGAGATGGTGGAGAAGCTTTCTCTCACCACAAGACCACATCCACATCCTTACTACATCCAATGGTTCAACAACAGCGGCAAGGTTAAGGTAACACGTACTGTTCGTGTGCATTTTAGTATCTCTACATATGCTGATTATGTTGATTGTGATGTGGTACCTATGCAAGCATGTTCCTTATTACTTGGTAGACCATGGCAATTTGATAAAAATTCTGTACACCATGGTAGAAACAATCACTATACTCTTGTTCATAAGGATAAAAATATTACTTTGCTTCCTATGACTCCTGATTCCATTTTGAAAGATGATATTAATGGAGCTAATAAAGCACAACAGGAGAAGAATAAGAGTGAAAATCAGATTGTGGCAAAAGAATTTGAGAAACAAATGAAGCCTAATAATAAGCCATCTAGTGTTGCTTCTGAAATTAAATTGAAAAGTGCATGTTTATTTGCCACCAAATCTGATATTGATGAGCTAGATTTCAGCAAATCTGTTTGCTATGCTTTTGTGTGCAAAGAGGCATTATTTTCATTCGAGGACGTGCCTTCCTCTTTGCCTCCTGCTGTCACTAACATTTTGCAGGAGTTCGCTGACGTTTTTCCACAAGACGTGCCACCGGGATTACCGCCTATTCGAGGGATTGAGCATCAGATTGACTTAATTCCCGGTGCTTCACTGCCAAACCGTGCACCATACCGTACCAATCCAGAGGAGACGAAGGAGATTATGCGTCAAGTACAAGAGCTTCTCGACAAAGGTTATATACGCGCATCCCTTAGTCCTTGTGCTGTTCCTATTATTCTAGTGCCGAAAAAGGATGGTACATCACGTATGTGTGTTGATTGTAGAGGCATTAATAATATTACTATTCGTTATCGTCATCCTATTCCTAGGCTAGATGATATGCTTGATGAATTGAGTGGCTCTACAATATTCTCCAAAGTTGATTTGCGTAGTGGCTACCATCAAATTCGTATGAAATTGGGAGATGAATGGAAAACAGCATTTAAAACTAAGTTTGGATTATATGAGTGGTTAGTCATGCCTTTTGGGTTAACTAATGCACCTAGTACTTTCATGAGATTAATGAACGAAGTTTTACGTTCTTTCATTGGACGATTTGTGGTAGTTTACTTTGATGACATATTGATTTATAGCAGATCTTTGGAGGAACATTTGGAACATTTACGTGCTGTTTTTATTGCTCTACGTGATGCACGTTTGTTTGGTAACCTTGGGAAGTGCACCTTTTGCACCGACCGAGTATCTTTTCTTGGCTATGTTGTTACTCCACAGGGAATTGAAGTTGATAAAGCCAAGATTGAAGCTATTGAGAGTTGGCCGCAGCCCAAAACGGTCACACAAGTGAGGAGTTTTCTTGGCCTCGCTGGATTCTATAGGCGTTTTGTGAGAGATTTCAGCACCATTGCTGCACCTCTCAATGAGCTTACAAAGAAAGATGTGCCTTTTCTTTGGGGTACCGCACAGGAAGAAGCCTTCACGGTATTGAAAGATAAGTTGACACATGCTCCTTTACTCCAACTTCCTGATTTTAATAAGACTTTTGAGCTTGAATGTGTGATAGAGGCAAAGGTGTCCCGTCTTTCGATGAGATGGAGGATTTCGCTTTGGTGGAAGTCGACTTTGACGATCCGACTACGAACGTGCGAGGACGTCGCGCCTTAGCAATCGCTAAACCAACTCCGAGAGGTTATTGACCACGCCGGAGCACGATCAACCTGACCACGAAGGTCTGTTTCCTGCGAGCAAACGAAGAACAAGCAAGAAACTAAGATTGCAATCTGGATATTGCGAATATAAGATGAAAGCTTTATTGATCAAGGTGGGGTTCTGTGACGCCTTTGTCTGGTCGTTGAACACAAACGAAGTACGCGAAGTTGCAGCTATGGCGAACTTTTAATCTAAACAAAACCCAAAGTCTAAACGATGCCCTAAGGGCTATATATATGGAGGAAGAGGGGGGAATTTCGTGGCCCTTGGTGGAGGGGTCCGAAATCAACCCTATCTCTTGTTTCCCCTAGCATCACATTCAAGCTCAAAAGTCTTATTAAAATCAGGAAGTTGGAGTAAAGGAGCATGTGTCAACTTATCTTTCAATACCGAGAAGGCTTCTTCCTGTGCGGTACCCCAAAGAAAAGGCACATCTTTCTTTGTAAGCTCATTGAGAGGTGCAGCAATGGTGCTGAAATCTATGACAAAATGCCTATAGAGTCCAGCGAGGCCAAGAAAACTCCTCACTTGTGTGACCGTTTTGGGTTGCGGCCAACTCTCAATAGCTTCAATCTTGGCTTTATCAACTTCAATTCCCTGTGGAGTAACAACATAGCCAAGAAAAGATACTCGGTCGGTGCAAAAGGTGCACTTCCCAAGGTTACCAAACAAACGTGCATCACGTAGAGCAATAAAAACAGCACGTAAATATTCCAAATGTTCTTCCAAAGATCTGCTATAAATCAATATGTCATCAAAGTAAACTACCACAAATCGTCCAATGAAAGCACGTAAAACTTCGTTCATTAATCTCATGAAAGTACTAGGTGCATTAGTTAACCCAAAAGGCATGACTAACCACTCATATAATCCAAACTTAGTTTTAAATGCTGTTTTCCATTCATCTCCCAATTTCATACCAATTTGATGGTAGCCACTACGCAAATCAACTTTGGAGAATATTGTAGAGCCACTCAATTCATCAAGCATATCATCTAGCCTAGGAATAGGATGACGATAACGAATAGTAATATTATTAATGCCTCTACAATCAACACACATACGTGATGTACCATCCTTTTTCGGCACTAGAATAATAGGAACAGCACAAGGACTAAGGGATTCGCGTATATAACCTTTGTCGAGAAGCTCTTGTACTTGACGCATAATCTCCTTCGTCTCCTCTGGATTGGTACGGTATGGTGCACGGTTTGGCAGTGAAGCACCGGGAATTAAGTCAATCTGATGCTCAATCCCTCGAATAGGCGGTAATCCCGGTGGCACGTCTTGTGGAAAAACGTCAGCGAACTCCTGCAAAATGTTAGTGACAGCAGGAGGCAAAGAGGAAGCCACGTCCTCCAATGAAAATAATGCCTCTTTGCACACAAAAGCATAGCAAACAGATTTGCTGAAATCTAGCTCATCAATATCAGATTTGGTGGCAAATAAACATGCACTTTTCAATTTAATTTCAGAAGCAACACTAGATGGTTTATTATTAGGCTTCATTTGTTGCTCAAATTCTTTTGCCACAATCTGATTTTCACTCTTATTCTTCTCCTGTTGTGCTTTATTAGCTCTATTAATATCATCTTTCAAAATGGAATCAGGAGTCATAGGAAGCAAAGTAATATTTTTATCCTTATGAACAAGAGTATAGTGATTGTTTCTACCATGGTGTACAGAATTTTTATCAAATTGCCATGGTCTACCAAGTAATAAGGAACATGCTTGCATAGGTACCACATCACAATCAACATAATCAGCATATGTAGAGATACTAAAATGCACACGAACAGTACGTGTTACCTTAACCTTGTCGCTGTTGTTGAACCATTGCATGTAGTAAGGATGGGGATGTGGTCTTGTGGTGAGAGAAAGCTTCTCCACCATCTCCATGCTAGCCAAGTTGTTGCAGCTCCCTCCGTCTATGATGACGCGCACAGAACGTTCCTTCACAACTCCCTTGGTATGGAACAAATTGTGCCTCTGATTTTGCTCAGCTTGTGTGACCTGCACACTCAAAACACGTTGAGCAACTAAACATTCATACCTGTCAGCGTCTTCAGGAGCCATGTATTGCGTCTCATGATCAGAATCATCTCCACCATGTTCTTCACGTGTAATAAGAGCCAAAGTCTCCTCATCATAGTCACTAGCGGACTCATATCCACCATCCGCGGTAGCAATCATCACACGCGGAGATTTGCATTCTCTCGCATAATGACCTCCTCCCTTACAACGACGACAAATAATATCACTTGTGTGCCCTGTTGATGCCATGGAAGAAGAAGAACGTTGTGCAGGCCCCGCAGGTGCGCTCTTGGCAGATAATTGTGGTTGTGCCTGTTTTCTTGTATCACGGTTGGAGGTGGCACCGGATGGAGGTGCTGGTGCAGTTGAAGTAGAAGATGCACGTGGTGTCCATGATGAAGGTCGGCATGCAGAAAAGTTAGTTCGCCCCAATGCTTGTCGATCCTGCACTTCACGTTCAGCTTTACAAGCAAGATGGAATAAACGAGTGATATTAGTATACTCCTTATAGTCTAGAATGGTCTGAATCTCTCTATTTAATCCACCTAGAAAACGTGCAAGCATAGCTTCATTCTCCTCAACAATACCACATCTAATCATGCCAGTTTGTAATTCCTGATAATATTCTTCTACAGAATTTTTCCCTTGTCTTAAACGCTGCAATTTTTGAAGCAATTCACGTTGATAATATGGTGGAACCCAACGCGTACGCATAGCAGTTTTCAAAGCAGCCCAAGTAGTTGGAATAGGATATAATCTACAATGTTCAGACCACCATACACATGCAAAACTAGTGAAAGCACAAACGGCAGCAGCAACTCGTCTCTCCTCAGGATATTGTAAACATGTAAATCGTTGTTCAGTTTCTAACTCCCAAGTAAGATATATATCAGGAACATATCTACCCTCAAATGGTGGAATATTCAATTTCAGATTAGGAATATGGACATCATCTCGTACCTGAGGTGGTGGTGCAGGCCTACCATTACGAAGATATACCTGAGGTCGACCTGCTGGTGGTGGTACAGGTGGCTGCACGTAGTGTTGATTTTGATCAACCTCATCCTCATAGTCTCCCACATAATCATCCTCCTCCGCATCAGCAGCAGGAGCCACAGAAGTATCAACAGCAACACCAACAGTTTGGCCAAACGCAAGAGGAACACGGCTTGCTCGGCGGAGGTCTGCTGCGCGACGTGGAGGTAGTCGTTGTTGTTGTTGTTGTTGAAGAGGTGCGTTAGCTGCAGCGGGTGGTGGTGGTGGAAGACGCGCGAGCAATTCATTAAACTTGTTATCGAGCTTTGTTTCGAACGTCTTCTCAAAGCCAGTGATCTTCTCCATGGCTTCTTCAAAATTGTTCAGCACATCTTGCACCTGTTCAGTCATCATTTGCTGAAACTTATCATGAAGCTCCTTGTTCGATAAATTCTCCCAGTCAATCTCGTCGGCTTGTGATCCTGGCATGGTTAACAGCAATAGAAACACACAAGAATATGATCCTACAGACTACGAACAAGTGGTGGTGGTGGGTGTCACAAATCCGTCAAGCAAATCTCAAATTCTTACCAGTTCTTACCCAGCAGCAGGCGGTGATCGGCAACCGTTGTAGTCAAAAACTCTCAAAGCTTGGATAGAGCGATTACCAGGGAGAGTCAAACACACGACGTAGATGTATGTGGAGCTGGGAAGGCTTATAGTATGGTAGCAAAAAGGGTCAGCAATAATCAATTCAGAGATGCAAAGTTGAATAAACGCTCAACGACGGTACTGTGCTGGTCCTAAGCTAGACTGTGCTAGAGACGCGAGCCTAGAACACCAACAAAATCACGGCGCGGCACGTAAACAAGGGAAAAGCACACTCTGAATTTTTTTTCGCTCTTTTTTTTTTGCGTTGCTTTTTTTTTGCGAAAAATCACTATAATGGCGAGTGTCTCAAAACTCTTCTTAGCTCAAACTGACAGGATGGGCACGAAATTTTTTTGACCAATATTTTTTTTTGACTGCCCGGACCCAAAAACTGGAAACGGGTCAAAAAAAACTTCCTATAATGGCATCTGTCTCAAAACACTCAGAAACACCTAAAAATAGGATAGCCAGAAAATTTTTCGAAAAATGCGTTTTCAAAAAATTTTGGGCCTAAACGGAGCGTGGCTACCCGACTCTTTTTTTTTCCGAAACCTACTCCGGCAAGGAAACACGAATCGGAATCTAGATGGATCCCGAAAACAAACCTAATAAGCAAAGAACTCGGATTGGTGGTGGATATATGGTGGTGGTATATGGCAGCGGTGGTGGTAGCGGTGGTAGTATATGGATATGGATATGAATCGGTGGTGGTATATGAATCGGTGGTGGTATATGGATACGGATTCAGAGCGGTGGCGGATAAGCGGTGGAGTTAGATGGCAGGGGCGATGATGATGGTGCGGCGGCGGCGTGACAACTTATGACCAGAACTCGAAACTCTAAAAGACTAGACTCTAAGACCAGCAACTAGACACGACGATGCAACCGCAAATTCAACAAAGCAAAACCCTAAAAAGATTATGCAAAGGCTCAGATTGGTTCGGATATGATGAACTAACCCTAATTTTTTTTTGTGGCTTTTTCGTGGACTGTAGGTATGAAGAACAGACTCGATCTAAACTACGAAAAACTGTAAAATCTCACCGAGCAACCTGGAAATCTGATACCACTTGATAGAGGCAAAGGTGTCCCGCCTTTCGATGAGATGATGGATATCGCTTTGGTGGAAGTCGACTTTGACGATCCGACTACGAACGTGTGAGGACGTCGCGCCTTAGCAATCGCTAAACCAACTCCGAGAGGTTATTGACCACGCCGGAGCACGATCAACCTGACCACGAGGGTCTGTTTCCTGCGAGCAAACGAAGAACAAGCAAGAAACTAAGATTGCAATCTGGATATTGCGAATATAAGATGAAAGCTTTATTGATCAAGGTGGGGTTCTGTGACGCCTTTGTCTGGTCGTTGAACACAAACGAAGTACGCGAAGTTGCAGCTATGGCGAACTTTTAATCTAAACAAAACCCAAAGTCTAAACGATGCCCTAAGGGCTGTATATATGGAGGAAGAGGGGGGAATTTCGTGGCCCTTGGTGGAGGGGTCCGAAATCAACCCTATCTCTTGTTTCCCCACACATACGGACTCTAAAAATAGCCTATACTTATGTATTTCGAAATTACATGGGCCTGGCCCAATAATAAGGTGATGCAGCACCTAAAATAGCCCTGGGACGAAATTTATGAAGTGGCATCTTGTATATTTCGTCCAAGGCTTCATGCACCCATTATGGTGGCTTCAAAGTCCTGAAATCATCACTTGTAACTCCGTTCTTGTTCCCCTTGCGCATGCCATCATCTCCATGCTTGTTCTTGCTCCAATGTTCATCCTTCTCCAAGCTAGGCCCTTCATTTCTAAGCAAAACAAATGTATCCAATTTAGGCAGCATCATATTCTCATGAACATTAGAATCATTACCAAGAAACGAAAGTACCTGGTAATTTAGTTGGCGTGCACGAGCTCTAGTAATTGGTCCAGTATGTATAGCAGCAGGGGCTGTGGGTGTAACAATTGTATTGATGCGGAGGTGTCCCGTCTTTCGATGAGATGATGGATATCGCTTTGGTGGAAGTCGACTTTGACGATCCGACTACGAACGTGCGAGGACGTCGCGCCTTAGCAATCGCTAAACCAACTCCGAGAGGTTATTGACCACGCCGGAGCACGATCAACCTGACCACGAGGGTCTGTTTCCTGCGAGCAAACGAAGAACAAGCAAGAAACTAAGATTGCAATCTGGATATTGCGAATATAAGATGAAAGCTTTATTGATCAAGGTGGGGTTCTGTGACGCCTTTGTCTGGTCGTTGAACACAAACGAAGTACGCGAAGTTGCAGCAATGGCGAACTTTTAATCTAAACAAAACCCAAAGTCTAAACGATGCCCTAAGGGCTGTATATATGGAGGAAGAGGGGGGAATTTCGTGGCCCTTGGTGGAGGGGTCCGAAATCAACCCTATCTCTTGTTTCCCCACACATACGGACTCTAAAAATAGCCTATACTTATGTATTTCGAAATTACATGGGCCTGGCCCAATAATAAGGTGACGCAGCACCTAAAATAGCCTCGGGACGAAATTTATGAAGTGGCATCTTGTATATTTCGTCCAAGGCTTCATGCACCCATTATGGTGGCCTCAAAGTCCTGAAATCATCACTTGTAACTCCGTTCTTGTTCCCCTTGCGCATGCCATCATCTCCATGCTTGTTCTTGCTCCAATGTTCATCCTTCTCCAAGCTAGGCCCTTCATTTGTAAGCAAAACAAATGTATCCAATTTAGGCAGCATCATATTCTCATGAATATTAGAATCATTACCAAGAAACGAAAGTACCTGGTAATTTAGTTGGCGTGCACGAGCTCTAGTAATTGGTCCAGTATGTATAGCAGCAGGGGCTGTGGGTGTAACAATTGTATTGATGTCCTCATCAGTTGGCGTCTTTCGAGATTAGGATTTGTCACTCTGGTTGTCGGAGAGGTATCTCTGGGCCCTCTTGGTAATACACATCACTTAAGCCTTGCAAGCAATGCAACTAATAAGTTAGTTGCAAGATGATGTATTACGGAACGAGTAAAGAGACTTGCCGGTAACGAGATTGAACTAGGTATTGAGATACCGACGATCGAATCTCGGGCAAGTAACATACCGGTGACAAAGGGAACAACATATGTTGTTATGCGATCTGACCGATAAAGATCTTCGTAGAATATGTAGGAGCCAATATGAGCATCCAGGTTCCGCTATTGGTTATTGACCGAAAACGTGTCTCGGTCATGTCTACATTGTTCTCTAACCCGTAGGGTCCGCACGCTTAACATTACGATGACAGTTTCATTATGAGTTTATATATTTTGATGTACCGAAGGTTGTTTGGAGTCCCGGATGTGATCACGGACTTGACGAGGAGTCTCGAAATGGTCGAGACATAAAGATCGATATATTGGACGACTATATTTGGACACCGGAAAGGTTCTGGGTAAGATTGGGACAATACCGGATCACCGGGAGGTTATCGGAACCCCCCGGGAGGTATATGGGCCTTATTGGGCCTTAGTGGAAAGGAGGGGAAAGGAGCAAGGGAGGGGGCGCCCCCCCCCCCAAGCACAATCCAAATTGGGAGGGGGGCGGCCCCCCTTTCCTTCCTTCCTCCTTCCTCTTCCTTCCCTCTCCTACTCCTAATAGGAAAAAGGGGAGTCCTACTCTCGGTGGGAGTTGGACTCCCCCCCCCTTGGGCGCGCCACCCTCCTTGGCCGGCCCCCTCCTCCACTCCTTTATATACGGGGGCAGGGGGCACCCCAGAGACACAACAATTGATCATTGATCTCTTAGCCGTGTGCGGTGCCCCCCTCCACCATAATCCTCAATAATATTGTAGCGGTGCTTAGGCGAAGCCCTGCGACGGTAGAACATCAAGATCATCACCACGCCGTCGTGCTGACGGAACTCATCCCCGACACTTTGCTGGATCGGAGTCCGGGGATCGTCATCGAGCTGAATGTGTGCAAAAACTCGGAGGTGCCGTAGTTTCGGTGCTTGATCGGTCGGGCCGTGAAGACGTATGACTACATCAACCGTGTTGTTATAACGCTTCCGCTTCCGGTCTACGAGGGTATGTAGACAACACTCTCCCCTCTCATTGTTGTGCATCAGTGTGCATAGGAATTTTTTTTTTGAAATTACTACGTTCCCCAACATCGACCTCATCACAAGTCCACCAAGCACAAGAACACCTGAACCTCAGGATGTTGTTCTTCCCCTTGTAATTGTTCTTCATCAGCCCAAGAGGCAATCCACCACCACCACACTGCAGTAGGGTGTTACACCACAATGGTGGCCCAAACCGGTATAAATCTTGTGTCTTTCTGTGATGTGAGTTCGTTGAGTTCGTCTGCGAGATCTTAGAGAGATAGGGCGCGGATCGATAGGGAGAAAACCTTCGCGTGCACCCCAGTGTTCGAACCTCAAGGGTTTGCCGGAACCCGTGATCCGACATTTGGCGCGCCAGGTAGGGGGCACCGAAGCTTCCTTCTATCTCTCCGCGCTCCATTGCTTCGCCGTCTCCATGGCAGACACGCGCCACGCCCGTGCCGAGCGTCGGGCTATCCTCGCCGCCCATGTTGCTCAGACGGCTCCCGTCAGCGGGCCACCTCGTCGTTCCCCGTCGCCTGCCGCCAACGCCGCCACCGGCCCGGCGGGGAACGAGCAGCAAGCATCCTCGATGCATCCCTCGGTGCGGCGGGACGGCCACACCGCCACTCCATCGCTGACCCCGGCCGGTTCTTCTTCCCATGCACGTCGCCGTCCCATGGATGCATGGGTTGCGCTCCTCATGACACACGAGCTCCTGCGCTACCATCCGGTCACGACCTCTACGAGGATTGGCTCCACCGCATCACTGAGCTTGTCCACGCCGCAGGGGGCTCCCCTGCGCCGTCCCTCTCTCCGCCTCGCCCTCCGCCAGCTACGGGCGACGTAGCTCACGGAGCGCCTCCACCACCTCAGCCCCAAGACGGCGCCCTGGCGTCAAGACGCGCGGCTCCGCGACACGACCCGCCGTGTCCCACTTCCGCGCGTGAAGAGAGAAGCTGTCAAGAAGTCCCTCGCCCGCAACAAAATGCTTCGCCGCTCCGTGCGCCACCGTGCTAGGACCGGCTGCTGCGGCAAGCCCGCGCGCCACCTATTGCGACAAGGCACGGACCCCATCGAGACCAAGCTCCACCCCCAAGGCGGGTCCCGTTGACCACAGCTGGCTGCCGCGCCTTCACCCCCGAGCTGTGTAGCGTCGCCTGGCCGGGCAAGTTCAAACCAGATCTGCCTCCTCGCTACGACGGCACCCCCGACCCCGAAGAGTTCTTGCAACTCTATGAGCTGAGCATCGAAGCGGCCAACGGCGACGACAAGGTCATGGCAAACTGGTTTCCCATGGCTCTCAAGGAAGGCGCCCACTCCTATCTCATGAACCTGCCTCCGGGCTCAATCTCCTCCTAGGATGAAATGCGCACCCGCTTCATCGCCAACTTCCAGGGCACTCGCGACCGCCCCCCGATCGCGGGCGACCTGCGCCGCATCAAGCAACAACCAGGAGAGACCCTACAGAAGTACATTCAGCGCTTCAACAGCGCACGGATCAAGATCCCCAAGGTGACCGACGAAGCCATCATCTCTGGGTTCTTTGATGGCGTCCGCGACGTCAAGATGAAGGAGGAGCTCACCATCCATGAAGAGCTATGCATGACCCTGGAGCTGTTCAACATCGCGACCATGTGTGCTAAAGCTGAGGAGGGGTGCCTCTCCCTCCTTGAGCTTCCTGCTACGGACCTAGAGGAGAAGAAGGACAAGGCCAAGGACATGAAGTGCAAGGGAGCAGCCATGCTCGCAGCGGAACCAGACACCAAGCGTGGCAGAGGCCAACCATAGTCATCCAAGGGCAGCCGTCCGTTCTGCGCCTACCACAACCTGAACACCCGCAACACCAGCGAATGTCAAGAGCTTAGAGCCATTCGCGAAGGGTGCTTCGGTCAACGCCCCGAGCGTGGCGACCAGGGCTACGGCCAAGGAGGAGGGCGTGGTGGTGGACGCTGGGACGCCCGCGGCCTGCGCCAGGAGTGGCGCGATCGGCCTCGCGAGGACCGCTGGCAGGATCAGCCTCGCGTGGGCGCCTGGAGGGATCAGCCTCGTGAGGATCGTCCTGAAGGCAACGCCGGGCTCCCTCCACTGCCACCACCGCCAAGAAGGAATGACGAACACCATCAGGACAAGGGGGCTGGGGGCTTCCAGGAACCACGTGCTATCGCCTGCATCTTGGGCGGAGCCCAGGCCCCAGCCCCGTAGCGTATCTTCAAGCAATTTGCTCGTGAAGTGAATGCAGTCCTCCCAAAGCTCGAAGCCACATGCCCGCTTAGATGGTCCCAGTGCCCCATTACGTTCAACTCGGCAGACCAGCTGAAGTGAGCAGCTACCGCTGGCACCCTCCCGATGCTCTGCTCCCCAGTCATCAGCAACGTGCAAGTTACCAAGACCCTCATCGACGGCGGCGCAGGGCTCAACGTCATATCCGTCGACACGTCCGACAGCCTCCAAATGCCGTATGACCAGCTTTAGCCCACCAAGCCTTTCTCAGGAGTGACCGACGGTTCCACCACACCGATAGGGCAAGTCTGCCTCCCTGTCACCTTCGGCGAACGCAAGAACTACCGCACCGACCTCATCGACTTCGACGTTGCACACATCTGTCTGTCGTACTACGCCATCCTTGGGTATCCAACCCTGGCCAAGTTCATGGTAGTAACCCATCACGGCTACAATGTCCTCAGGATGCCAGGAAGCAGCAGGATCATCACGGTCCCATGTGAAGAGAAAGATGTGGTGTGCTCCCTCGAGCGTGCCTTCCAAGCTGCAGCAATCGACGACCCCGACAGCAAGGTCAAGGGTCCTCCTGAGGCCGTCCCCAAGAAGAAGCAGCAGCTACGACGCGCAGGACCTCAGGAGGGTCGCGCCACGGCCGGAGTCTCCAGGATCAGTGCCCGCTCCAGGGGCGTCTCCCTCCATCGCATCGGAAGGCGCGCCCAGTGCCCTCCTCGGGTAGGGCTCGGGGGCTTTCTTTTGGAAGGCCTCAGACTTTGCCCACATCACGAGGGAGGCGCTCGGGCACCACTTCGAGGCGTGTTTCGCGGCATGTTTCCCTCAGGACGGCACAGGGCAAGGATCGCCCACCGTTCAGGAGTTCATCACCAAGACCACCCAGGAGTTGCAAGATGCAAGGGCCATGCGCCGCGACCGCCGCTCACGAGACGCAGCTTCCCATCTAGGCGAGGATGCTATGCTACATGTTTGCATCGATGTTCTAGGGCTCAACAGGGCTGCTTCTCAGGACCTTTTCTGGCCTTCGCACGTGGGACGCTGCGAGGGCCCACCGCACAGCTATGTTCGCATGCCCTTTGGCCTGCCAAGTGCATCGTCCGCCTACCAACGCAACTTGTGGCGCATGCTAGCGGATCAGGAAGCCAGGCACCACGCCTTCCTGATGGAGATGGAGACGGTCCTTAAGGAACCACCTGAGCCCCCAGAGCCTCCCGAGGCTCAGAGCTCCGGAGGCTCATCAGGAGCAACCCCTTCGCCGTACACTTTTAGCTACTTCAACTCTCCTTCGTCAACATGACCAGGTGACATCTTTCCAAGTCATTCAGCTGGGAGCGCCCCTCAGGCTACATCATTCCCAGGGCGCGTGGTTCAGTCCCTGTGGCATGTATCCCTTTTCTTATGTCTTTAGCTTACCTTTTTGGGGGGCGCCCCTCGGGCTGCATCATCCCCAAGTTGCTCGGGCATGACCCAGTGGCACGTATCTCTCATGCACTTGTTTAAGCCTGCTACTCTCATGTTTGATCTATCTATGATTACTACTCGCTCGATGACTGCCCATCAAAGGGATCGCGCGCCGGCCGTCTTTCTTCAGGACCCTTCACGTGAGTAAATTGAGCACGACGTCTGTGCTCGGGTCCGTCCCTGCAGCATCGATAAATCCAACGGCTAAGCTCTGTCTGGCGGGCCGGCCCCATTTACGTCACCTCCTGGGGCCGTTGGTGCTTGGCGGTCTCACGCAATAACCTCAGGAGATTCATTCGGCGCAGGTTGTCCGACCACCTCGCAGGTCCAGCACCGCAAACAAGAACCAAGACCAGGCGCAACCCGCCTTGAGGTAGGGCCTCGCAAATCCCGCGCTAGCTCACGAATGCCCAGATACACCTCGTCTAGCCCTGTCGTGCAAGCCACGTGTCAGGGCGGGGCTGTACACGCCTCGGGGGCTCTCCGCAGAGGGAGCCCCCCGCCCACGCACAAGTGGAAGCACCATGCTCCGCGCTAGCCGTCGACACTGCCGAGGAGCGGCTATGCCCGTGCACAAGCGGAAGCACTATGCTCCGCGCTGGTGATAAACAACTGAGGGAGGCTTCGCGGTCGTACCAACCTCAGGGAGCCCCAGAGCTCAGTGTCCGGCCTCACCACAACGCCTCCCCTCAGGAGAGCTGCTCGAGGGGGCTGGGAACGGGGGCTACGCTCGGGTCACGCCCAAGCGTACGCCACCCAGCCAGGTCTCACGGACCTGGTCGTCGCATGTCCTCGGCAAGGGCAAATGTATCGAGATTGTTTGCACGTCAAGGGGGACTCCTGAGCATCGCGACTCAGGAGCCTAACCGGTCACGTAGCCCCTCACTCCTTGGTACATCCTAGTCTCCGGTCGGCCCAACGGCGGTTGAGGTATGCTCGGGGCCAGGCTCTGCCGACGTAGAACATCAACCTATCCTCGCGTACTCTCCCTATAAGTTGTTTGCGCATCAAGGGGGGCTCCTGAGCATCGCGACTCAGGAGCCTAACTGGTCACGTAGCCCATCACTCCTTGGTCTGTCCTGGTCTCCGGACGGCCCAACGGCAGTTGAGGTATGCGTAGGGCCGGGCTCTGCCGACGCAGAACACCAAGCAAATAGGAAGAAAATCGCAAAATCTCAAGCAAATATTAGAAGACATATTTTGCTCACAATATCAAATGGAAGTTTTAACGCCTCCGCGAGGCCTGATACATATTGCAGGAATGAAACAGGAAAGCAGCCGCAGGTCACCCCTAGACACCGCCATCTGCAGGATCGGTGGCATCGCCGGTCAAGGGAGCGAGGACGAAGCCACGGAACTTCTTCAGCAGGGCCTCCACCTGACCTTTCACGGCTGCAGCGGTGGCCGCACAATGTTCATCAGCTACAGGCTCCAGCAGCTTGTCCAGACGAGCGCTAGGGTCGTGAAGGTACAGATGGCTGAAGACATGTGTCGGCGCAGCCGAAGAAAGGACACGAGCATCCGCCTCAGCCATAGGGACGATGCCCTCCACGACTTCCTCAAGCGCCTTCACCAAGTGGGGAAGCAGCTGAGTAGGGCCATCCTCGTTGGTGGTCAGCGGCTTCTCCAGGCCCTTCTCGTATAGTGACTTCAGCGCCACGCTGGACCTCTTCTCAAGAAGAGAGAAGGCCTCGCGGTCTTCGGCCAGGACCTTCGCCTTGGCATCAAGCTCAGCCTCCCTCGTCTTCGCCTTATGTTCCAGTTCCTCCAGTCGGCTGCGCTCCACGGCCTGTGCCTTCGTCAGCTCCCCTAGCTCAGCATCATGGCCCTTGATGGCGTCCTCGCGAGCCTTCATCTCCGCCTCCTTCGCTGCGCGGCCGCGTGCTTCTTCTGTGCGCTCGTCGTGCAGCCTCTCCAGCTCGCTCTCTAGCTCTCGGCAGTGATCGCGGGCTGCCTCAGCATCCTTCAGTGCCGCCTCGCGGTTGGCCGCAGCTCTGGCGGCGGCCTGCTTCTCCTTCTCGAAGGCCGCCGCGGCCTGGCTCAGCAACGCTCGAACGGCCGAGTCAGAGTGAAGCCAGCCTGAGGCCAGCTCCAGGCGCCCGGCCACTAGGTACGGGTCCGCACCCAGGAGGTCTTCCCGCAACTTGGCCATCCCCAAGAAGACACGCTCAAAGGCTGCAAAGGGGGCAGAAGAATTCGGGGCCAGAGGAGCAGCAGGAGTAGGAGGCGACGTCGTTACCAGAGCCTAGAAGATTGAGGGCTCCGGAGCCCTTGGGACCTCGTCAGCAGAGACAGGTGCCGGTACTTCCAGAGCCAGTGGGGCCACGGGGGCTGGTTCATCCTGCCGATGCTCCTCTTGGTTTCGCGAGGGCGACCGGGCTGGGGAGATGCGGCTGTCATTGCCTCTCTTCTCCGTAGAGGGAGGCACGGCTGCGGCATCCCCCTTCCTCTTCTTTGCCGAAGACTCCAGCCTAATCGACCAGGTAGGTGTCAGAAAACATCAAGTATGAGCAAAAACAAGACGAAGCTCAAAGCACTTACTGATCCACCGCGACATAGTCCACCCTCCGCTTGGTGAGCCTAAAACCCGAAAGCGTCAGAGCCTGAGGAGTGGTCACACGGGCTCTGGGAGCAGAAGACGGCGCAGCAGAAGGGCCGGAGCGGGCCCCAAGCAGTGCCACGTCGGAGGCGGCATCTCGAGAGACTAGTGACGATCTACCCCTTGTCGGGATGAGGGGTAGCTCCGTCACCTCCTGGCGGGCGACGACCTCGGCGTCGTCTGGCAAGGCGCGGAGGATGTTGGCCCTGCTTAAAGGGGAGTTCTCCCCCATTCCCTCAGGGATCTCCTCCGAGCCCTCCTCCTCCTCCTTGCGGGACTTGTCGGAAGACACCTCCACCGGCTTCGGTGTTGCGGAGGCCCCAGCGAGCGCTGGCGGCACCAGCCCACGCGCGTCAAAGGTCGCCCCGGAAGAAACGAGTTGCTCCCAGTCCTTGCGATGGAACAAAGGAAGAAAGGCTCTCGACAGGTACTCTTGGTTGTCCCCAACCAAGTGATGTAGAATTGCAGTCAGCTCATCATTAGGCACGGCCACCGGGGTCAGACGAACCTTGTCTTCTTCACCTCCAAGCTTCCACAAGGGGCGCGTGTGCGCCAGGAGTGGAGCAACGCGCAACGTCAAGAATTCCCTCAGGAGCATGACCCCAGTCACCTTGGCCGCCTTCGCGTTGCCTGGCCTCCAGTCAGTCTTCATATGCTCCATCACCGATGACGCCCGCTCGTCAGTAAGCTCAACATGAGACCACCCCTTGTCAGACTGGGGCACCTCCATCGGCAGTTCCAAGCGTGGATGGGCGCACTTGGCACTCATCATGACCCATTTTGGCCCTGATGTTGTCAACGCTCTTCCTAGTGTTCGAGATCGAGTTGGCCTGGCCGGGCACGATGAAGTTGGTGCACCCGGAGATATGGCCACCGGTGATGCGGAGGAAGAAGAAGTGGCGCAACAGTGCCATGGACAGTATCACGCCCAAGTACGCCTCACAATAGTAGGCGAAGATAGACAAGAGAAGAACGGAGTTGGAATGGAGATGCAGTGCCTGCAACCCGAAGTGGTCGAGGACCTCGAAAAAGAAATCAGAAAAGGGGGAACCAACCCGGCGGCAATGCAGCTCGTGAAGAATGGGAAGAAGGTGCTTCCCTCAGGCTCTGGCTCATCGGAGGCAAGCCGGAGCTCCGTCTTCCCCCTCTCATTGCTCGCCCCCGCCGTCAGCAAGCGCGTGGCGGCAAGGTTTTTCTCCTTAACATTAGGCGCGTCGAGGGCTGGCTCGAACCAAGCCGCCGCCGAGGAGGACTTGACCTTGTGCAGCGCCATTGGTCGCTGACGAGGAGCGAAGCTGAAGCGGATCTGGAAGTTCCGGCAGCAAGAAGTGAGAAAGGGGATCTGAAGCAAGGCGAGGAAGAAGCAATGAAGGCAAGCGTTGTCCGCGCTAGCCTTTTTGTCAAGTCGGGCAGTTGTGAGGTAGCATGGGGAAGCAGAGACGCCCACGTCCAATCAACTGCCATGCGTCAACCGAGGTCGCAGGCTTTGGGGCCCGCGGCACTCCACGCTTGACCCTTTGGCTTCGCCTCAAAGCCAAGCCCGAGCGCGCCTTGGGCCCGGGGGCTACTGTTGGCATCCTGGGAACGGGGGTCCCTAGACTTTCCTGCCTGCGGCCCATGGCGTGGTTGGGCTGGCAGGTCTGTATGGCCCATCTTCATCGACAAGGAATTCAAGACCCTCGCGAGGGGCCAAGCCTCGCGAGGCGGACAACGCAAGACCTCCTCAGGAGCGGCCACACCAGGCAGGCTCGTGAGGGGCAGAGAGATCAAGGCAGTGCAAACCTCACGAGGTCCTCGTGATGTGAGCCATGACGATCAAGACCAGGCGGGCGCCAGCGCGCAGTGTCCTTGTTTCCTCTTTGGTGCCAAGGGGCAAGCACAGGCGCGGAGTACCGAGGCATCAGGAAAAGGTTTCCGTATTGGTGCAACAAGACCAAGACCCGCAGGACGGCAAGACGGAGGTCACCATGGAGCCCAAGACGGCGTCATCTCCAGAGCCTTTGGCAGGCGAAGACCACCTTTTGTCAGGATAACTTGTACTAGATGTCCCCTTTCGAATTGGTCGTTGTTGGCTCCCTTCGCGCTCAATATTTGGGGAGAGGACCAGGGCCTGTATAACTAGAACTAGCCACCACAGTGAGAGAAAGAAGAAAGGAGAAAACGGAGAGAGGAGAGCACAAGGGGACGAGAGACAAGTGAGGATCGACCTCATCACAAGTCCACCAAGCACAAGAACACCTCAACCTCAGGAGGATGTTCTTCCCCTTGTAATTGTTCTTCATCGGCCCAAGAGGCAATCCACCACCACCACACTGGAGTAGGGTGTTACACCACAACGGTGGCCCGAACCAGCATAAATCTTGTGTCTTTCTATGCTGTGAGTTCGTTGAGTTCGTCTGTGAGATCTTAGAGAGCTAGGGCGCGGATCGATAGGGACAAAACCTTCGCGCGCACCCCAGTGTTCGAACCTCAAGGGTTTGCCGAAACCCGTGATCCGACAAATACCAAGAATAACATGAATCATTTTTCAAATTCAAATTCCATAAAAAATATAAAAAGTCAAATAGTGCTACTGTTGCATTTAAAATCAATAGCAAAATGATTTAAAGTTTATTTTCTCCTAATTTTTTATTGAAGGGAATCATTTTACCCTTATTTCCATTTTTTATTTTAGGAGAAAAATGATTTTAATAGAAACCCAAATAACTCCCAATTGGATTTGAATTTGGAATTTCAAACAACTTCAAATGGAAAATGAGTTTCAAATAACTTCAAAGTGACTTCCAAATTATTCCTTTGAAACTTTCAACTCTCTTTCTTCGAATTTGAAGAAGTCATTTTATCTTCCCTCATGAACTCATTGAGTTGCTTAAAGTTTCTAAATTTGACATATGGAATTTAAATCATTTTAAAACTCCTTTTCATTTCTTTAAATGGAAGAAGTCATATTATCTTCACTCTAGGGTTTCATGATGAAATGACTTTGAATTCATGGAGATTAAAATGCAAGATGAAGAGTTTTGGGAAAGTCATTTTATTCCCTCTCATTCAACTTTCAAAAAGTTTCAATTTCCACTCATTTTCACACAATCATACAAAATTTAGAATTTTGGGATGTTACAGTGGCGGTCGGGGACGAGCGATGGTCTTTTCCTACCAATCTATCCCCCTAGGAGCATGCGCGTAATACTTTGTTTCGATAACTAATAGATTTTGCCAATAAGTATGTGAGTTCTTTATGACTAATGTTGAGTCCATGGATTATACGCACTCTCACCCTTCCATCATTGCTAGCCTCTCTGGTACCGTGCAAATTTCGCCGGTACCATAAACCCACCATATACCTTCCTCAAAACTGTCACCATACCTACCTATTATGGCATTCCCATAGCCATTCCGAGATATATTGCCATGCAACTTTCCACCGTTCTGTTTATTATGACACGCTCCATCATTGTCATATTGCTATGCATGATCATGTAGTTGACATTGTATTTGTGGCAAAGCCACCATTCATAATTCTTTCATACATGTCACTCATGAGTCATTGCACATCCCGGTACACCGCCGGAGGCATTCATATAGAGTCATATTTTGTTCTAAGAATCGAGTTGTAATTCTTGAGTTATAAGTAAATAAAAGTGTGATGATCTTCATTATTAGAGCATTGTCCCATGTGAGGAAAGGATGATGGAGACTATGATTCCTCCACAAGTCGGGATGAGACTCCAGACGAAGTAAAAAGGCCAAAAAAATGAGAGAAGGCCCAAATAAAAAAATGAGAGAAAAGAGAGAAGGGACAATGTTACTATCCTTTTACCACACTTGTGCTTCAAAGTAGCACCATGATCTTCATGATAGAGAGTCTCCTATGTTGTCACTTTCATATACTAGGGGGATTTTTCATTATAGAACTTGGCTTGTATATTCCTATGATGGGCTTCCTCAAATTGCCCTAGGTCTTCGTGAGCAAGCGATTTGGATGCACACCCACTTAGTTTCTTTTTGAGCTTTCATAAACTTATAGCTCTAGTGCATCTGTTGCATGACAATCCCTACTCACTCACATTAATATCTATTGATGGGCATCTCCATAGCCCGTTGATACACCTAGTTGATGTGATACTATCTCCGTCTTCTTGTCTTCTCCACAACCACCTTCTATTCCACCTACAGTGCTATGTCCATGGCTCACGCTCATGTATTGCGTGGAAGTTGAAAAAGTTTGAGAACATCAAAAGTATGAAACAATTGCTTGGCTTGTCATCGGGGTTGTGCATGATTTGAATATTTCATGTGATGAAGATGGAGCATAGCCAGACTATATGATTTTGCAGGGATAACCTTTCTTTGGCCATGTTATTTCAAGAAGACATAATTGCCTTGTTAGTATGCTTGAAGTATTATTGTTTTTATGTCAATATTAAAGTTCTATTTTGAATCTTATGGATCTGAACGTTCATGCCACGATAAAGGAAATTATAGGAATAAATATTTTAGGAAGCATTCCACATCAAAAATTCTGCTTTTATTATTTACCTACTCGAGGATGAGTAGGAATTAAGCTTGGGGATGCTTGATACGTCTCCAATGTATCTATGATTTTTTATTGTTCCATGCTATTATATTATCTGTTTTGGATGTTTTATATGCATTAATATGCTATTTTATATTATTTTTGGGACTAACCTATCAACCTAGAGCCCAGTTCATGTTCCTGTTTTTCCCTATTTTTGAGTCTCGTAGAAAAGGAATAGCAAACGAAATAAAACCTTCGCGATGATTTTTCTTGGACCAGAAGACACGCAGGAGAGTTGGAGATGAAGTCGGAGGAGCCATGAGCCGGCCACAAGGGTGGAGGGTGTGCCCCCCTCTTGTGGGCCCCTCGTTCACCTCCTGACCTAATTCTTTCGCCTATATATTCCCATATATCCCCAAACCTCTAGAGGCATCCACGAAAACACTTTTCCACTGCCGCAACCTTTTGTACGCATGAGATCCCATCTAGGGACCTTTTCTGGCACCCTGCCGGAGGGGGATTCGATCAGAGAGGGCTTCTACATCAGCTCTATTGCCCTTCCGGTGAAGCGTGAGTAGTTTACCTTAGACCTACGGGTCCATAGCTAGTAGCTAGATGGCTTCTTCTCTCTCTTTGATTCTCAATACCATGTTCGCCTCAATGTTCTTGGAGATCTATTCGATGTAATACTTTTTTGCGGTGTGTTTGCCGAGATCCGATGAATTGTGGATTTATTATCATCTTATCTATGAATATTATTTGAATCTTCTCTGAATTGTTTTATGCATGATTTGATACTTTGTAATTCTCTTCGAACTATCGGTTTGGCTTGGCCAACTAGATTGGTTTTTCTTGCAATTGGAGAAGTTCTTAGCTTTGGGTTCGATCTTGCGGTGTCCTTTCCCAGTGACAGTAGGAACAGCAAGGCACATATTGTATTGTTGCCATCAAGGATAATAAGATGGGGTTTTCATCATATTGCTTGATTTAATTCCTCTACATCATGTCATCTTACTTAATGCATTACTCCGTTCTTTATGAACTGAATACTCTAGACGCATGCTGGATAGCGGTCGATGTGTGGAGTAATAGTAGTAGATGCAGAATCGTTGTGGTCTACTTGACACGGACATGATGCCTATATTCATGATCATGCCTTAGATATCGTCATAATTTTGTGCTTTTCTATCAATTGTTCGGCAGTAATTTGTTCACCCACCATATTATTTGCTTTCCTGAGAGAAGCCTCTAGTGAAACCTATGGCCCCCCAAGTCTATTTTCCATCATACAAGTTTCCGATCTACTATTTTGCAATCTTTTACTTTCCAGTCTATAAACCAAAAATACCAAAAAATATTTACTTTATCGTTCATCTATCTGTATCAGATCTCACTTTTGCAAGTAACCATGAAGGGATTGACAACCCCTTTATCGCGTTGGGTGCAAGTTGTTTGATTGTTTGTGCAGGTATTCGGTGATTTGTGCGCTGTCTCCTACTGGATTGATACCTTGGTTCTCAAACTGAGGGAAAATACTTATCTCTACTTTGCTGCATCACCATTTCCTCTTCAAGGGAAAAACCAACGCAAGCTTAAGAAGTAGCACTCTGTCGTCTTTGATAGTCTAGACTGATGGAAACAGTATTGTTCCTTTAGTTGAATAGAGCTGCCCCTTTTGGGGCCGAAGCCTTTCCGAACCCTTTCTTGTCGTACCAGCAATACAAGCCCATATGGTCCAGCTAGTTCCACTTTTCCTAATTTTACTCTTGATGCTTAGGGTTTTCCCCTTTTATCTACTCTACTATGATCTGGGTAGGTGCTTTCTGTTGTACTAGGAGTACTCCACCCTTCAAGCTAAACACCACAACACTCATAATTCCAAAGCTTAGTTGTTCAAATATGATTGTGATATGATATTGATATTAGTTAACAGACACATTTAGTTGGTTAGCTAAAGGCCCCACTTGAGTTTCCAAATGCATGTCATATACAGAGACATCAGAATTGCATTTCTTTGTCACTTGTTGATTGTACTTTCTTGTCCATACCAAATCTTAGTTGTTATTTCAAAGCAAACATCGGTTGGTAACTACCCTTTGCACTGTTTGCAGCTTCAGATCTGCCATCCCACTACCATGGTCAACACTATACTCGTCATGCTTACGGTTTCCCCATTTTATGATCACCACGATCAGCCTACGTGGTTCGTGTCGTAATAGCACTACTCCACCCATCGAGCTAAACAAGCTTAGTTGTACAAATTCGAATCTGATATTATGCTGATATTAGTAAAACTGAGACATGTTTAGTTGGTCAGCTAAATGTTCCTACTTTAGTTTCGAAATGCATGTGAACCACATATGGAGAGACCAGAAGGAATAGTATTTCTATGCGCGATGTGGTTCATCATGGGTGGGCAACAGACATTGTATTGAAAGACTTGTAATATCTTCAATCTGCTTGCTCTTCTTTAACATGATCCTCTTCTCTTCTTTAATAAGTATGTTGCTTGTTGGGAAGAGTAGCAGAGACATTTGCGATTGACTGCTCAGGTCGAGTTGTTCTCCCTTAGTATATTTTGAATCTATCAGGTCAGGTCGACTTGTTCTTCTTTACTATATGTTGAAGTTGTCATCTGCAAAGTATCATCACTTCTGGAGTTCTCATATTCTGAGTAGTAGGCCACATTATATTAATGCACACACCAAATTACAGCATGCATGTCATCTCTCAGAAGAATTGCAGAGATAGCACAAAGGGGTTTACAGGGAGGCAGTATTGGATTAGAATCACTTCTGCATTACAAAGATAGTATCACTTATTTTTATTTTTTCATGCATGTTAGGTATTGAACATGATCAAAATGAATATGAGAATGGGCGAACGAGAGGAATATTGCGAAACAATCCACTGGCCAACAAACTTGGCATGGTGGAGGATGGCCTATCTTATTCACCCATCAAGGTGCTTGCTCTAACTTGGCAAGGTTGTATTGGTTGCACATATTTTGCATATGACCTCTTGCATTACTTCTACTTTGTTACACCACCATCTACTTAGTTTAAGCATCATATATGAGTACATGACATACCTATCCATTTTCTGTACCTATTCCATGTGTCATCCTACTATATTTCTTCAGTCAAATGTTGTTCTTTTGTAATAGATGTCCAAAACGAAGAGGGTGAGTGTAGATACTCAAGGAGTACAAACTAGGTATTCGGAAAAAGTAGTGATACCTTTTAAATCAGATAGATCAGCAGCCATAGAAAACACAGGCCCAACTGTACCACACTTTACCCCTACTCCACTGGCCAAACCCCTATTACAACTGCAGAGAGCCCAGCGTCACGTATTGTCTATGATATCAATTAAAAATTTGAACTCCTAAATTTCTGCATGTGCCTTACCTTCTCTCTTGTATGAAAACTAATTTCAGATGAATCTCCTTGCTCAAAGGATCATAGGATCTCACAACAATACTGGGCACTACATTGCTCTTCTCAGTACCTCTTGCCCTTTGTCAACATACTTACACTCATTTTTGTTTGCTTATGTAGCATCACTCTAAATGTTTGCTTCTTTATCCTCCCTTTGCTCAAAATTATAAGATCTATATTTACTCTTAGATAAATGTAGAATTAACACAATGGTTATGAAGTTTTGGGTTGCTCATGTAAGTACATGTTGTCATGTACTCCCTCTGGATCAAATTAATTGTTGATCAATTGGATGTATTTAGAACTTAATAGTGCTAGATACATCCATTTGAGCGACAAGTAATAACGGACGGTGGTGGTATTACTGTACTTGCATTGCGAGATAGTTGATTGTCTAGCATTACTCTGCATCTTATCTGCCCTGCCCTCCACTTTCCCCAAATAATCAGATCTACATTTACTCTTACCAAAATGTTGAATAAAGCCAATGCCACTGCACACATTGATGTTTGCATTCCTATTCTCAGTACCTTTTGCCTTGTAATGGTGTACTTAATTAATTGCTATTTTATTATGTATCATCACTCTGCACCTGAGCTTCATTATCCTCTTCCAATATTATTTGATCTACATTTACTCTCTGCAAAATGTAGAATAATGGCAACGCTTATAAAGAAGCTTCTTTGGGGAATTTATTGAATTATCCTTCCATTGACATGGAGAACGGCTTTGTCCAGCCCGTGTTAACATGTAATGTAAGTCCATCCTTCTCAAGCCTTCAAGCTTTGTTCTAGTATAGATTTGGATAGGCATCATTTCCTCCACTACTGTTTACTTTGTTGTGTATATCAGATTGGATGTTTGCAACAACTACCAGTTTTAAATTGTAGTTGTAAAATCATGTTACTTATGCAGAACAGAACCATTTATTTGCTTATACAATTGTGAAACCTGTTACATGTCTCCTTCTTTCTCTTTCAGAGTCGTATCTCTTATGCCAGGCAGAACTTTAGGGAAGACAGTGAGCCAAACCATCTTGAAGAGAGCGAGATGACCCCAAGGTCTTGTCTTTATGAAGAGAGTGAGTTGAAGTTACTCACCAGCAGCCGTGAGACAACCTCTGTGCAGTCGTTGCCTCAATCAGTTCGACTTCTTCAGTCTCAACTTAAAGCGGAAAGGCTTGCTTCAACTCAGCTCCGACTTGATGTCAATGATGCAATGAAGATCTCAGATGGCTGCCTTGCGTGCTTTCGTGCTATATAGCTAGCTAGGCATAGAGCATCTATCGTTGACACAACTGAGGTCTCATCAGCTTGTTCGGCTGCTTGCGGTGCCCGTCCCGGCCAGGCCGAATGTCTTCTGAAGTGCTCTCAGTTTTGTATATTCTTTTGTTGGCGCGTTTATATGCATTGGTGCCAACCTTTGATGCCCAGTGTATGTAATCCGCAGTCACGTTGCACTTTATTATCGCCGGTGCTGAACTTTGATTCCCAGTGGATGTAATATGCCATAATTTATTTATTGTATAGTCTAGGTTTATTCTTGGTCGGTATGCTATAATTTAGGCCGGAAGGTTCAATGGATCTCAATGTTGTCAGTCTTCAGGCCGGCCCGTTACTCATATGGGACAAAATGTGGGACTATAATCATCTTGGGCCATTAGCAGGTTTAAAAGTATAGTAGTTTTCCGGCTTTAACAGGCCGAGCAAAGTTCTGGCCAACTGGGTCAGAGAATACCATGGGCTTTTAACAGGCTAAAAACTAGATTGGGCTAGCGTTGAGCTAAAATATTCACGGGCCAATATAGGTCGAAACTTCCTAAGGCCCATGTTTGGCCCAAATAGGACGAGTCGTTAACAAGCCAAAATATATCTCGGGGCATGTTTGGCCCAATAAAATTATGGGCTTTAAGCAGGACGGTATCAACGCAGGCCGTAGGCCCAAAAGTGTCACGGGCCACTATCAGATAGGTTGTAAGCAGGCCAGATTCAACGCGGGTTGTAATTAGGCCCAACTGTTAGATGAGCCATTAATAGGCCGATAGGCCAGTTGGGCTGAAATTTATCCACAAAGACTACGGTCCGTTAAGAGGCCTAAAGTTACTTCAGACAAGAAATAGCCTAGTTTCTACATGGGTCATTAAATGGCCTAAAGTTAAACCAGGCCGACAACATCCAAGATGCACCATGGGCCGCTAACAGGCCGAACCTATTATCGGGCCGAACTAGTAAACGGGCATTTAACAGGCTAAAATACAAACCTGGCTTAGAATGGGCCCAAAAGAACAATGGCCTGTTAACGGGCCTGGTCCAATACATGACATAATTTGGCCCAAAACAAGACAGGCTGTGAGCGAGCCTGATCTGATATGGGCCTCAATTTTACCCAAAACATGGCAGGCTGTTAATGGGCCAGCCCATAGTGTCTGAAAAAATATGGTGGGCCTATAGATGGGCTAGCCTTTTACCTTAAATGGGACACTATTGGGTTGTGTCACGTGTCGACATATCATAGGCGTCTTCCGTCCATTGTAGGGATGACATCTGTCCCAACAATGAGCTGACACATGCATTATCTGGCGAATGAGAATTTTACACGTGGAAAATCCCCGTTGGTTGGGGCTGTTAATGGGTTAACGGATCCAAACCGGAACCCGATAGCTTAATGGCGACCCATTACGGTGGATGCCACGTGTCGGTCACCCTTGACGAAAGCACTTCTATGACGTGCGATTTATCGTCATGGAAGTGGACACTTCCGTGATGATAATTTTGGTAATGTCATGGAACACTTCTACGACAGCATAGGTATGACTATCTTGATTCTATCATAAAATCGTCATGGATGTACATGCATGACAGAAAACGTGACCTACTGTGACAAACATGTATCTTCACGGAAGTGTATTTTTTGTAGTGCTTGCCACCGCTCCACCTCATCGATCAGGTTGTCACTTGTCGATTAGGTGTCGAGCCGGCAGGTAGTTAGGTGAGGCTTGTCTGGGCACGTGGCAGCTCACCACCGAAGAATGACACCAGTCCGAATGATGTGTCAAAGGAATAAGTGGTAGATGGGCGAACGACACTAAAGGAGAGACCAGCCTTGCCGGAGAGCTCCATCCACAAGACACCTTATGGTGCATTAAATGAGTTTGTCCTAACCCATCAGAGTTAAGGTATTTGGCACTTTAGCCACTATTTACAATGTAGATTTACCATTTTGCCATTCTAGTGACCCCTTAGTTTATAAAAGGAGGCTCATGGCTACCTTAACAAAGGTCCAAACCCTATCCATTTGCACGTGTAGCAACACTCTCTGAGCACCTTGCCGAACATGCGCTTCTTGCAAATTGGACACATACACATCCAATACACAAAGTATGAGTAGGGTTTTACGCTTCGCAGTGGCTCGAACCTAGGTAAACACCGTGTGTTTCTACTGATTCTGCTCTTTGTGCTTGTCGATCCCTCCAGTCGAACCACAAAGGGATCGCCATGATCCAATAGATGGTCGTACACATGACATCTATGGCGCGCCAAGTAGGGGGGTCGCTTGTGCGAACCAAAATCAGCAGTTAGCGCGTCAGCTTCATCACCAGATTCATAGCCATGGCGCCCAAGAAGAAGCGCATCATGGCGATCGGTTCGTCTTTGTTCAGGCCACCAGTGCCCTCACATACAGGCGATGGCACAGGCGGCGGCGCAAGTGGTGGAGGTGGGGGAGGCGGAGGCCAAGAGCAACCTCTGCATCGCTCTGGCGATAATTGCCAGGCAAGTGGCATCATCCGCAATGACAACAATGCACATACCACCAGGGACGGGGCCGTGCTACCTGTGGGCGGTGTGACGAACTCCAGGTACAACAGGGCGCACTCCAAGATGCCCACGCCGCGGCCATCTCAGGTCGCATGCGACGAGCAGCGCCATGGCGTCGGCGGCTCTGAGCGTCCCAATGGAAAGGGTCTTGCGGATCATCCTCGAGATACGAAAGGCCAACATGCACCCCAGCGCACTAGCAACGACAAGCCGAGGTCGCGGGTTCGAGACCGGGCTGCTTCCAGATCAGTTGGAAGCAAGAACACCTCTCGTTCCTCTCGCCTATCCATGTCGTCCACACCAGAACAAGCCCTAGCACATGCATAGTTACTTCTGCAGTTTTCTCCTACCGCGGACAAGATGGACAGGTCAAGGGACACTATCCGGAGTCTAGTAGGCTTCACCAACAATGACAAGCCGCAGCAGGCAGGACCCTCACAGCAGCAGCCCACTGCCCCGGTGTGCTGTTGGAGAGAGGATTGGAAGCGGCGCACCCACAGTGCAATCTCCTTCACGACAGCAATAATCTCAGCGGCAAGGCCAGCGGGTCGACACCCTTGATGATGTGTCTATGGTGTCATCCGATCCGCGAGATCACCGCGACCAGCGCCAAGTTTTGCAAGAATGGCATGGAGAAGATGCCCATACGACCAGCGAACAGTGACGGGAAGCACGCTGTCGATCTAACAACCTTGCAGGGTCCGCTGTTGATGAGCCTACACTAGGGAACAATGGCGGTCTGCCTTGCAAGGTAGGTTGTCCTGCATTTACCTGAGAGTTGTGGCAAGTCTAGTGGCCCAGTTCCTAGAACTTCAAGCCAAAGGTGGAGAAGTACGATGGCAAGACACACCCGTCAGAGTTCCTTAGGGTTTACACCATTGCGGTGCAAGCTGCCGGAGCTCATGACGACAAGGTTTTCCCCAACTATTTCCCATTGGCACTCAAGCCAAACATCATATCATGGCTGATGAACCTGCCGGGAGACTTCATTTCCTGCTAGGCAGACTTGTGCCACAAGTTTGTTGGCGCCTTCATAGGTGGCCAAAAAGTTCCAGGCCAACAAATAGACCTATAGTTGATTCCACAGAAGGAAGATGAGTCGCAACACAATATTCCAATATCCACCCCGCAGCAATCATTGCCATGTTCCATCAGAATGTGAAGAACCGCAAGATGCGGGAAGAGATAGCCATGACCAAGGTGAGGGATGTTGCTAAGCTCTACGCTCTAGCTAACAAGTGTGCACGGGCTGAGGAGGGAAGGATACTTCCTAGAGAGGGGGTTGGTGTAGTCTCTAATTCAAAAGATGATGATGCCGCCACCGCCTCGAAGAAGAAGAATCGCATGCGCAACAGGAAGCGCAAGGGTAAGGTTGTTATTGTTGTGGAGGGATCCGGCAATAGTAGCCCTGCCAAGAAGGCTAAGGTTGAGAGATCTAGTAAGGAGGTTGCTGGGTGTGCCTCGTGCCAAGCCTTTGCGGACGCTAATCAGATCAGGAGCTTCGGCAAGTAGTACTGCAAGATCCATCGCACCAAGATCCATGACCTTCAAGACTGTCGGCAAGTAGAGCGGCTTGCCAAGATGTAGAAGTCTGAATACGAGAGGAGAGATAAAGAGAAGGTTGACAGTGAAAGTGGGTCTAGCAAGAAACATGGTGGCCGAGGAGGTAGCCACAGCAAGACCAAGCAACAGAAGGAGAAGCCTGAAGAGGTCAAGAAAAGAAGGAAGAGGATGATGACAAAGATGAATAGGATGATGACGAGTCTAGCAAAGTTGAGTTCCAGAAGGCCACAGAAGCAATGTGCATTGACGGAGGTGCATCTGTGCACTCTTCCCACCGCCAACTCAAGTAGTGGGTGCGTGAGGTCAATGTGATAGAGCCTATGGTGGGTGCCTAGAAGCCCCTGAGATGGTCCAACATGACCATCATTTTTTTACACCGAGGACCACCCTGAACGCACAACTGTTGTCGGGTGCTTGCCGTTGTTGGTTTGCGCTGATCAACTCTACCGGGAAGCAGTTGTAGCATCTGTCGCAAGGAACTTTGTCTGTGCAACACACCCTGGGTCTGTTGCCCAGACTATGCACAGGCCAAAGGATAAAATTGCAGCACCCAAGATCAGACCAAGCACTAGAGATCAGTTCTTTGAAGAACCAAAGTGCGGATCAAGAAGACCAAGTCAAGCCAGAGAGACAAGATATCACTAAGGAAAAAACCTCCCCTGCCGGGCAAGCAAGCCTGGCGAGGATGAGGTTGCCCCGAAGACAAGTCTCCAGACCGCCCCGGGAGGCTTGCCGGGCACAGCAAGGGCGGACTACCCTGCCAAAGATTCACCTCTCCACCTCACAGCGACACAAGTCATCGATCAGTGCAGTGTCAAGCCCCTAAGTGACTGTTTCTTGCCACATGGCAGCCACTTCCTATGGAGAACACCTCCAAATGACATCCGTCCTAAGACGTGTCAAGCAAGCAGGCGCAAAGCTAGAAAAATAGCCCGGCAAGGCTTGCCGGGCACGCTGTGATGTGACACTAAGCGGCGCATTTAATGCGCTCTGTCCGCCTACAGAGTTAGGTATGATAGCACTATTTGCTATCTAATCAATGTGTAATGACTAATTTGCCACTGTGGTGACACCTAGATCTCTAAAAGGAGGCCCATGGCAACCGTAGAGAGGATTCAGACCCTTGCATACTCATACACACGTAGTCGCTCTCGCCCCGAGGCAACCCTGCCGGGCAAGAGCGTTGCGTTTTCCACCATAATCCACCATCAATCAACCAAAGCAGGAGTAGGGTTTTATGCCTCGCGGCGGCCTGAACCTGGGTAAAACTGCCCGTGTGATCTCTGTCGTGCTGTGTTACGCTTCTCTGCTCTTTGTGCAACGTGGCCATCCCCCTGCCAAACCACAAAGGGGTTCATGTCCCATAGGTGGTTGTGGTTTCCCACGACATCTTTGGTGTGCCAGGTAGGGGGAGTCACTTGCGCGAACTCGTGAGTGTAAGCAGTGTGTCATCTTTATCGCCATTTTCTTCATCGATGGCTCCATCAACTATGGCGCCCAAGAAGAAGCACGGTGCCGCAGCTCACCCGTCCACCTCGAAGGCCCCGTCGGCCGTGACCGCCGACGTCGCGGGGACTGCGGGGACACATGGGAATGCGGATGCTGCGGGGGACGTGGTCGACGTAGGCGGTGTTGTTACCACCTCCCTCGCGGCCAGAACAGGATCGGGAGGCACCGGAGAAGGACAGCACCAACAGCATCCCAGCGACCATGCTCCGCGAGGTACGGGTAGAGAGATTATTCCTTCTGCACCTCTTCATCCAGCCAAGCAGCACAGCCACGACAGTGACGCTCACTCTGGGGCGAATCGCAATTCTCGGGCCGCCCATGCCACGGGCACGGTCGCATGACATGCACCACCCGTGGAGCAAACTGACCAAGCCAATGCTCCGAATGGGGCCGCTGGTCCACACGCGCCACCACCTCGTCACCACGCCATCCAAGTGGCTGGCTCATGACGGCGGGAGCCCGGTGCAGCCATTGCCGGCACCGTCAGGAGCCGAGTGACCACTACAAGAAAATACACTTCTGTGATGATACATGTTTCTCACCATAGGTCACGTTTTTGTCATGCATGTACATCCATGATGATTTTATGACAGAATCCAGATAGTCATAATTGTGTTGTCGTAGAAGTGTTCCATGACATTACCAAAATTATCATCACGGAAGTGTCCACTTCCATGACGATAAACCGCGCGTCATAGAAGTGCTTTCCTCAAGGGTGACCTACACGTGGCATCCACAGTAACGGGTCGCCGTTAAGCTATCGGGTCTGGTTTTGGATCCGATAACCCGCTAACAGCCACGACCAATGCTGATTTTCCATGTGTAAAATTCTCATTGGCTGATGGAACCACGTGTCAACTCCGCGTTGGCACATGTGTCACTCATCCAATGGGCGAGATGCGCCTATGATATGTTGACATGTGGACCGGCCCAAAAGTGGCCCATAAATATTAAATGCGCCGACCCAACTAAAGGCCCACAAGATTTAGTGGACCATAATGGGCCGGCCCAGCTAAAGGCCCACAAGATTTTGCAGACCACAATGGGTCGGCCCAGCTAAAGGCCCAACATTCTTAGTTGAGGCCCGTACGGCTAGTGTCAAATCGGCCCGTCAATGGCCCGTCCTAAACTTGTCATCATCGCAGCCCATGGTCACTTCTGGCCTGTTAATAGTCTGCTAAGTATTTGGGCCGAATTACAGCACTGTGTGTTTCCGGCCTATTAAAGGTCCTGCTTCATTTGGGCCCATTTATAGGCCATTGAAACTTTCAGCCCATAAACGACCATGAAGGATATGGGTCATATTCGGCCATGTCTGAGATTCGGGCTGTTATAGGCCCATTATAGATTTGGGTCACTTTCAACCCATTGTGACTTTTGACCTGTTAATGTCGGACGAAATCCATGGGCCATATGTGGCCCAACATCACATCCGGCCTACTAATGGCCCATATAAAAATGACACTAATCAAGCCTGACCGAACTTCCGGACTGTTAAAGGCTCGTGTAGTAGGTCGGCACATTTACGGCCCGTCTAAATTTCGGCCTGTGGACGATCCGCATTGTAAATGGGCCACAATTTCGGCCTGCTAAGACCACTGGGTTATTTGGCACAATCCGGGCCCGATCTCACTTTCAGCCTATTAAAGGCCTATGTTTTTATGGGCTCGAGATATTTACACCTGTAAACGGCCTATTATTACTAACGGCCCAAATTATGTTTAGGCCTGTTAAAGGCACACTATGGGCACAAGCCTACCAGAAAAATATGAAAGCTTATGCTGATTTAGGCCCAGATACTTTTAGTGGGCTACATGCAAATTTCGGCCCATAATCATTTTTAGCCCAATTGGAATGGGCCCGATGAATGTTGGCATGTTGGGCTCCTACAAAGCTTTCGATCGAATACATTACTAAGATAAACCTACACTATACAAAAATATCATCGTAATTACTGCAGCATTTGGCAGCATCATAAATGTCGTATCACAACAAAATAAATTCCAATCATACAACAAAAGGCCTATTGGCATAAAGTTTATAGTCCTTGCAGATAAAAGCACCATCAGATATATAGAAGCATAGATCATTTGACCTGAGTGCTAATGTTGCAGGCTGTAGAATCTGATGGAGCAGCATGATCTTCCCCTTTTTCTGCCATTGCTCTTGAACAACGAAGCAAATGTCTGATAATCTGATTTCAAAACCATTCATGTCTTCACGACATTTGTCAACCACTATTTTTATTTCCGAAACAACATCCATTAGGGATTGGACTTGTGTCTGGAGCACAGATATATCACTCTATCTAGCTGGAAGATTTTGTTCAGTAGGTGATTTGGACGAGGTTACCTTGACAACCAACCCATAATTACACATGAAGGTCCTTTTTGCACTGTTAGTGGAGAGATACTGACGCACTGCAGCAAGAGGTGACATTGTGCCTGTGGTAGCCTCGTCATCTCCAAGTGGTTGTGGTTGTTCAATCATTTGTTCCATAGCTTGCTGAAAGTTTGAACTTGTAGATTAGTGTACCAGATAAGTTACTAATGAGACATAAACAAACAAAGTAGGTTTCACGTTTATACATAACTTATTTTGGTGAACTAATGTAATACATTAGCATGTATTGTAGTGCCAACTACATAATAAAATCACTTTCAGAACATATGTCCATGTAGCATGCCTACTGTATTGTCTATTTCCTCACATTCGTTGACATCTAAGGATAAAGAGACATGGTTTAAAGTAGGATGAACATAGTATGACATCATTCATATCATGGGCAAACAGATATAAAACAAGCATGCTATTGTATCATTATGTGCGCATGTGAACATCACAACTCGATTATAGATCAAGACCAAAAGAATATCCTTCATCTCTTTTAAACCATGTAAGGTGAAATGATACGTTAAGACAACTGTGTATAAAAGTGAACAGAGTAACTGACATAGGCTGCAAACCAAGCAATTAAATGAACACATCACAGTACCAATCAGTTCAAAGGCAGAAGGAGTAAGGACTTACAACAGCGGCTTGAACTGGTGTGCTCATCCCCTTCATCTTGCTGTTGTGGCAATCCTTTAAGATTTGCACTGCATTCGGTTCAGGTTCTTTTTGGTCCACACGGGTTTTCCTCTGTATTTGGAACAAGTCAATATAGATATGATAATATGGCACGAAAAAAAGAAGGAACTAGCAGCTATTTACAAGAGCCTCGCAGTGTGATAGCTAAGAGATCATGTTGTCTATTGGAATTTCACTTTAGAACGGTTGGTCTTGTTCTTCAAACAGTTAGCCTAGAAGAAGATACACTTGTAAGGCACATACATAAATACAAGTTCAATATGTGGTCTGATCAAGTACATATATCCTACTTGATACTTTGGATTAGACCAGTGTTTAACAAGGGTTGTCCAGTCTTCATCTGTAATATATTCCACTGGAGATGTTTGGGCGATTTCATTGTTAGCCTTGCCTTCAAAGTGAGATTTTCTAAGGTGGTACTGATACTGTCACAGAGCAGACTAAAAACATGAGTGCATGCTTGTTTAGTTGCATCATCTTTCGGATCCAAGTTGAACCTCATCTATTGAAAAAAGAATGTGAGTCTTATTAGGAGGACTCTATAAAGTATGGCACAGAGCAAGAAAATATTACAAATTGCGATGAATAACATTACTTACTGATAAATGGTCAAGGAAGGTGTTAAATTGGGTATTGTCTTTCTCATTCCTGTACTGGATCCACGTTGAGATGATACATGCATGACACCTAATGGCAATGGCTGCCTCTAATACTAACTTGGCTGACTCTGTAGCATCATGTGGCCCTTTTAAACCTGCCTCAAAATGGATCTCCATTTTTCATCCTTTAGATTTTGTTAATCTGTCAAGCATTATCCCTGATGTCTATTTCCGCTTGCGCCATGGTGCTAGTTCAACAATGAATATGGAAAGTGTTAGTGCACATCAAACTGTGAGAGTACATATAAAGGAGCATGCAACTACAACTTGACTCGGTCAGGTACCATCTTGGTGTTGATGCTCATGAGGTTCATCTGATCTTGCCAAGTCCTGTTGTATCAGCAGTGCTTCGGAAGTAGTGTTAGGTGTGAAGGAAGCTTGAGAACTGGCCAGTTCCGGAGCAAACGAACGAGTAACTCGTTGAGATGCTGGTACAGTTGAAGCGGATGCTACAGGTGGTGGAGCAGGTGATACTGTGTTTTTAGATTTAGCCGGTGGACTTGGACTTTCTACTACACTATAAGTACCAGCAGAATCTCGAGGGCAGATCCTTTTTCTGTTTCACCTGACGAGTAACACCATTCCCTACTATATTCTTTTCATTGCTCTTTTTTGACTTTGCCATGTCAAGCCGTACCCACAACACAAAAGAATAAAATTGCTCTTCAGAACTCATTGTTGCATGATACAGACAAGCAATACTTTGATGTAAGACAACAGTATGAGGATGGAATATGTAAGAAAAATAGGACGGTGTGACATATTCACAGTTATGATGTGTAAACTAAGCAGAAGGATTTTCAAGAAAATAGAAGTAATGCAAGCTAGACACCGTATGAAGATGCAATCAATATCACTCTGCCAAGTTAAAAGTGTCTTGTCATAAGTACCATTTTGAAAAATTAGAAGCAGTACAACATAGAAATCAATGCAAGATGCAACCACTATCAAACTGCCATGTTAAAAGCGTCCAATCATGAGTGACCGATGCAGGATACACAACAGCAGTACTTTGATGTAAGAACATGGTATGATTGATAGATGCAGTGTATTCTAGACACAGAAAGGCATGTCATATGCACATGTATAACGTATAAACTCAGCAGGTGCAATTTACTCAAAATAGAAGAAATACAGGCTAGACAACATATTCAACATGAAACCAATTATCACACTGTCAACTTAGAGCAAGCACCTGCGATGGTGGAGTATGGGAGATGAACTCATCATGTAGACTTGGGACTTCAACTTCATTAGCAGTAGCAGTGGCAAATCTAGAGAGTCTCTGTTTGCATCGGTCTAGAGGACCACCAACATCCCCTAACATATTATTTTCCTTCCTAATTTCTGATATTGCCTTATGAAGTCAAAACCAAAAGAAGATGAATAAAATTAGCTCTGCATAACTGGTTAATGCATGATACAAACGAACACTACTTTGATGTAAGGCAAGCATAGGTTAGGAGGATGGAATATATACAAAAAAAGATAGCATCGCACATTCAGACGTATGATAGGAGGATGGAATATGTATGAAAAACAGTAAGCAGAAGGCATTTCAACAAAATTAGAAGAAATGAAAGCTAGGCACCATATGAACATGCAACCAATATCACTCTATCGGGTAAAAAGTGTCTCGTCGTAAGTGCCATTTCAAGAAATTAGAAGCAGTACAAGCTAGAAGACAATGCAAGATGCAACCTACATCACACTCCCAAGTTAAATGTGTCTTATGGGTAAGTGATCGTTGCAGGTATAAGTTGTAAGTTACGCAGATGCAATTCAACAAAATCAGAAGCAATACAAACTAGACATCATACGGAACACGCAACCACATATAATAGTTCCAAGTTAGAGCAAGCACCTGTGATGGTGGAGTAGGGGAGATGTGCTCATCATCTACACGTATGTTCTAGAAACAGGAATAGGTGTCATACTCACAGGCATTATTTGTAAAGTAAGGGTGCAATTCAATAAAGTTAGAAGCAATACAAGCTAGACATCATACGCAACATGCAACCACATATAATAGTGCCAAGTTAGGGCAAGCACCTGTGATGGTGGAGTAGGGGAGATGTGCTCATCATCTACACAGCTACATTGACTATCCAGCCTTGTGTTATCTTACGAATCTTGTTGGGAGGATGGCGGAGTAGAATCTGTAGAGACCCTCTGTTTGAGTTTCTCCGAAGGACCACCATCATCCACTGTCGGACTAATTTCCTTTAGCTGTATTGATTTTGCATTGTGAAGTCAAACTGATAAGAAAAAGGAATAAAATTCGCTCTTTGGAACTCATTCATGCATGATACTGACGAACACTACTCAGATGAAAGGCAAACACATGATACAAGGATGGAATATGTATGAAAAACAGGACAGCGTGACATATTCACACCTATGATGTGGTAACTAAGCAGAAGGCATTTCAACAAATTAGAAGCACTGCAAGCTAGACACCATATGAAAGGTGCAACCAATATCACTCTGCCAAGTTCAAACTGTCTGGCGTTTCAACAAATTAGAAGCAGCACATGCTAGAAGTCATATGCAAGACACAACCAATATCAAAGTGGTGACTTAAAGGTGCCTTATCATAAGTGACTGATGCGGGTTATGCAAGAACAGTTGTCTGATGTAAGAACATGGTGTGATCAGATATAGTATGTTCTAGAAACAGGAACATGTGTCATATTCACAGGCATTTTGTGTAAAGTAAGCAGATGCAATTCAACAAAGTTAGAAGCAATACAAGCTAGACATCATACGCAACATGCAACCACATATAATAGTGCCAAGTCAGAGCAAGCACCTGTGATTGTGGATTAGGGGAGATGTGCTCATCATCTACACAGCTACGTTAACTGCCTAGCCCTGCGTTGTCATGTGAATCTTGTTGGGAGGATGGTGGAGTAGAATCTATAGAGACTCTTCGTTTAAGTTGCTCGGAAGGACCACCATCATCCAATGCCTTACCAATTTCCTTCTGCTTTATTGATTTTGCATTGTGAGGTGAAACCAACAAGAAAAAGGAATAAAATCCGCTCTTCAGAACTCATTCATGCATGATACTAACGAACAGTACTCTGATGAAAGGCAAAGTCACGATACGAGGATGGAATATGTATGAAAAACTGGATGGCCTAACATATTCACACCTATGATGTGGTAACTAAGCAGAAGGCACTTCAACAAATTAGAAGCACTACAAGCTAGACACCATATGGAAGGTGCAATCAATATCACTCTGCCAAGTTAAAACTGTCTCGTCATAGATGGTGTTCATCAAACTAGAAGCACTACATGCTAGAAATCATATTCGAGACGCAAACCAATATCACACTGCCAACTTAAAGGTGTCCCATCATAAGTGACTGATGCAGGATACACAAGAAGAGTTGTTTCATGTAAGAACATGGTGTGATAGATAGATATAGTATGTACCAAAAACAGGAAAGCGTGACATATTCACATGTATCATGTGTAAGCTAAGCAGATGAAGTTCACACTAACTAGGAGCAATACAAGCTAGACACCATATGCAACATGCAACCAGATATCACACTGCCAAGTTAGAGCAAGCACCTTGGATGGTAGGGTAGAGGAGCGGAGACTTGGAACTTGTAATGCACTAGAGGTACAAGGAGAATCCGTACAGATGCTCCGTATGCATTGTTGCAGAGGACCACCATCATTGCCTTCCTTACTCTTTTCCTTCCTCTTTTTTGATTTTGCCTTGGCAAGTCAAACCCGCAAGAAAAAGGAATAAAATTTGCTCTTCAGAACTCATTGATGCATGATACTGACAAATACTACTTTCATGTAAGGCAGTCGCATGATAGGAGGATGGAATATGTATGAAAAACAGGACGTCGTGACATATTGACATGTATGATGTATAAAGTGTAAACTAAGCACAAGGTGTTTGAACTAGTTAGAAGCAATGCAAGCTAGAAACCATATGAAAGATGAAACCAATATCACTCTCCCAAATTAAAAGTGTGACCTAACAAACGTATTTGACCAAATTAGAAGCAATACATAGCAACAGGCTAGAAATAATATGCAATATGCAACGAATAAAGGTGTCTCATCATAAGTGATTGATGCAGGATACAGAAGAGAGGTAGTTTCATGTAACAACATGGTTAACACACAGATGTAGTGTGTACCAAAAATAGGAAGGCCTGTCATATTCACAGGTGTAACGTGTAAACTAAGCAATTGCAATTTACCCTAATTAGAAGCATTACAAGCTAGACACCGTATGCAACATGCAACCACATATCACACTGCGAAGTTAGAGCAAGCACCCGCGATGGTGGTGTAGGGGAAGTGCGGTCTTCAAGTATAGAGCTACGTTCAACATCTTCATTTAGGCTTGTTGTTTCTTGAGAATCATGTGGAGAGGATGAAACTGCATTCTTTATAAGAGTAGCGCATCTCATACTAACCCATGGGCGTGACTGTCTCATCATAAGCGATAAATGCAGGATACACAAGAACAGTAGTTTGATGTAAGAACATGGTGTGATAGGCAGATGTAGTATGTACCAAAAATAGGAAGGTTTGTCATATTCACATGTATAATGTGTAAGCTAAGGAGATGTAATTTAACAAATTAGGAGCAATACAAGCTAGGCACCATATGCAACATGCAACCAGATATCACACTGCCATGTTAGAGCAAGCACCTGGGGTTGTGGAGTAGGGGAGATAAGATTTGGAACTTGCACTGCAGTAGGAGTAGCAGGAGAATCTGCCGAGATCATCTGTTTCAGTTGTTCCAGAGGACCACCATCACTCCGGGCCTTCGTCCTTTTAGATTTTTATTTGTCAAGTAAACACACAAGAAAAAGGAATGAAATTTGCACTTCCAAATTCGTTGATACATGATACTGATGAACACAACTTTTATGTATTGCAACCACATATCACACTGCCAAGTAAGGGCAAGCACCTGCGATGGTGATGTGGGGGAATTGCGGTCATCAACTAGAGAGCTACGTTGACTATCTTCATTTAGCCTTGTTGTTTCTTGAGAATCATGTGGGGAGGATGACACTGCACTCTTTAAATGAGTAGCGCGTCTCACAGTAACCCACTTGGGTGACTGTCTCGTCATAAGTGATTGATGAGGGATACAAAAGAGCATTAGTTTGATGTATGAACATGGTTAATAGACATATGTAGTATGTATCAAAAATAGGAAGGCACGTCATTATCTAAGGTATAATGTGTATAGTAAGCAGATGCAATTTAACCAAATTGGAAGAAATACAAGCTAGACACCATATGCAACATGCAACCACATTTTGACAGTGCGAAGTTAAAGCAAGCACCTGGGATGGTTGTGTGTCGCAATTGAGATCATCAACTGCAGAGCTATGTTTATTGTCTCCATCTGCTGACACTGCACCCTTTAGAGCACTGAAACGCTTAGTGCTTATCTTCAAATTACACTTGGGCAACTTCTGTCTTTTCTTTTTTGTATTCATGAACACTGCATCAGAGTCTGAAATACCCATGCATAAAAAAACAATTGTGTGAGTATGGGTGAAGTGTGTGCACAAGTAGTACAGTGTAAAGGTAGCAGATAGCAGGTCAGTGAGAAATAAATGACTGGAGACATATGATAGCTCTACGACATGCATGGCACACGAAATTACTAGATTCTAGGATATTGAAATATGAGCACAGGGATGGCTGAGAAATGCAGATGCTCCTCCAGCACACCACAAGGTGTGGTCCTATGAAAATAACAGTCGACTGAAAACAAATAGGTCATTCCATTTTTTCTGCACCGCCCGATGTACAAAGAACGGGCAGATCGCCTTCATCTACCTCCAGCTAGTTAGTGTTACGATCTTCCTCGAAACGCGAGCGACCATCGGCCGAGTCCCCTGCCTCCTCCCTCCCCTCGACCTCACCACACCGATGTGCTTCGAACTGCCCCCCGGCCATCCCTTCAAGCCCCGTCGACCTCCAGATCGGGTGCAAGCAGCTCCTGCGCCCCACACCCCTATGATAGACACCGATGCGCCGCTTCCCTGGCGAACATGCAGACTAGGTGCTCCGCGTGCCTAAGCGGGTGTTGCTTCTTTTAATTGCGATTTGACTGGCCCTGAATTGAAATCCAGGCGGGCTACTGACCTCTAGCAAAGGTGAAATAGTAAATGGGAGGAAACATTGTGCATTTAGTATCACGAAGAAGATGCAGTAAGAAGCGCTCAACTAGTTTGTTTCGTGGGAAGAATACAGTGTGAGCAGAGACATAAGATTTGCACGAATAAGGGAAGAGGAGTACCTCTTTCTGCTAGCAGTGATGTGTCCTTCTATTTTTCCAATTATCTTCTTGTGGTTCGCTGGAAATGAGAAGTTGTGGAGGACGGTGGAGCCTTGGACGAACCCATGGTCAAGTTGTTGAGTGTGGTGCGGTGGCCGTCTTTCGGCGGCGGGGAACCAGATCTGAGGCAGCGAACAACGGTGTAGTAGGAAAAGCTCTGGTGCGGTGGACGGTTGCGACAGTGGAGCAGAATGGAGATAACTCTGCCTCGGCTTCAGCTGCTAAGTCCTTGAGGGCGTTGCGGTTGCGTTGGACGACGATGTCGGGGTACCGGCTCCGGCGTGATGGAGGAGCATGGCGGTGGATTGGGCGCGATGGGGTAGAGGACGGAGGAGGCTGGGGTTTCGCGGCTGGTGTAGAGGGTGTTTTGGCACCCACAGAGTATGAATGGGGAAACAGAGGGAGGGGGAACTAAGGGGGGACAATGTTTCGGTTTGGGACTCGCTTGTTTGAAATTTGGGGAAAGTTACAAACTTTGCCCCCATCTAAAATTTTGGACATATTGTGGGTTGGGGGTAGGACAGTAATCTCAGGTGTTCCAAATGATGGGCGGGGTAGATTCCAGCCGAGCGCATGGGTGTTTAGGCGCCCATGGCGTATGAATGCTTCTCGGAGGTGGTTGAGACTGGCGTCTTCCTGAAGTTACAAACCTACCCCGGTTTAGACCTTTGGACATCGGGCCGATAGGCTACACGGGCCAGAGTCAGGACAATAATTTCCTACCACCAAACATTAGTGTCGCGCGGTTTCAGGTGACCAGAGGCTTATTTGGCACTTCGTTCAATATTTGGGAGCAGAAGCATTAACGTTTTTGGTTCTCTTGAATTGGACTTTCGGGATTTATCAAACTTCACAAATCTTTACTCTTGAAAATCCTAAAACTACGATTATTTTGGAATGGAGGGGGTACATTTGAATATACATTGTACACGAGTATATATTAAGAAATATGCAACTTACCTCAATTCATGCATGGTTCCAGATATAATCTCCTTGGTTGCAAGAAAAGAGTTAGACATGCGTATGAATATATAGCATGTTCAAACGCACAACAAAGATTGATGCCCCCTTTTAGATCTGATTTACAAATGCCATTATCTCAGGTTCAAATAGATGAATGCACTTCCTATGAATTCGAATCTTCAAAACCCCATTTATGTTGAATTCAACGTGTATTCTATTTCGTCGCAAGCAATTTGGAATGTATCCATGTAAGTGACAAATGTATAAAGTGCTTCACACTAACAACATGGAGTGCACTAATTAATGTTTATATATAAATTGCAAAAGCAGTGCATTGCCTGTATTTCAAACCGCTCTCACTCTATGGATCGATAATATGAAATAAACACATGCACATGCTAGAATTCGATAGAGTATGGGTGTCTGATAGACCGATTTTTGTTCATACACAAATTGCAAAATTCATGATCTCATCCAAAAATAATAATGCCATTTATATTTTAATTTAATGTGTAGAACCATCTTTTACACATAGATGCACTATGCCTTGGCCCGTTCTCACAAACGCGCTATATATCTCTCTATCTAACGCATAAGTGCACACACTTTATATACATCAGCATTTCTCTTTCACACATGCTCACAATCTCTCTCAGGGTGTCGGGGTGTCTCACGCACACACTCTCTATCTATCTCTCTCTCTCTCTCTTTCTGACTACTATGTACGACTCTTTTCACTAATCTCAGTTGGAAAACACTATTTCTCTCACATGCATATATACACACGCACGGTCTCTACTAGCCCTCCATACGCACATATATGTGCCTACGTGTCTACCGCACGCACACATTGCACCCCCCCCACAGACACACCTCTCTCTTAGTAGTTGGTAGATATGATTCCATCAGATCATTCCGTAGGATATCCCTGACTGTTAGGCTGGATGGTAATACGAGGCAAAGTTTTACCCAAGTTCAGACTCTTGCAGTTGAGGAAAAAGCCTACTCCTGGTACTGTATATTAGTGATAAGGGTGTGTGCAAAGTACACGTGAATACCAGGCATTGTGCGTGTGTGTATACTATCGACGAACTAGCCCCCAGGCTTCTATAACATACTCGGGACCTAGGGTTACAAATCATATATAGTCGACTTATCACCAGTGGGGATAGAGTCCTCCACAGCTCTGGTAGCTTTGTGTTGTACGCCGAGTCCTCCACATGGGTCTTCGTATAATGCGTCTCGGTCCAACCTATGTGGCGCGGGATGGAACCGACTCATGAGTCCTCATGTTAACCCACCACAACTAGAAATGATGTGCCCACCCCAACTAGAAATGATGTGCCCACCACACCGCACACGCAATCGGCCACTAAGAAAATAAGCATATACAATAGTACAATGTTATACATGAAAGTTAATTGCATGGTGCATCCAAAAATATCCGTTCTGCATTCTGAATGTTTATATTTTCTCCTAAAATATTGCTCACGGGAAAGAGAAACGAAGGGCATATCTCTCCTTGTCTCCACCGGACACCCCCTCTTTCTACACAACTTTCACGTAGGCACACAAACTATCTCTCGGCCCTCTAAAAGTATGCATGCCCATGACACATTCACTTGTGACGGTAACTGTATTTCAATCGAAAGCACTAACGGTCACTGGACTTCAGAATATGCTCATTATGGTCACCATATACATTCTTGTGGTGATCATACGGTATCTAGGTCACGATACATCTCTGTATTTTGTTGATTACACTAATGGACATTGTATTTGATGTGTGCTCCGTATTTTGCTGACAACACTTAGAGTCATTGTATTTGAAGTGAAAGCACGATATGGTCATTGGACTTCAGAATAAGCTCATCACGGTCACCACATACAATTTGTGGTGCTATCCAACCTGTGGTTGGATGGTTAGGAGGACAATGGTTTCTCGAGCTCACCAGGGTTAAAGTCCTAGTGCTCACATTTATCCTGGGTTAATTTGAGTATTTTCCAATGATGTGCATTCAGTGGGAGGAGATGTTCCACTGGACTACGAGGCACCTATGGTGACTTCATAAAATCTCAAGATCATATGCTGGCTCACTCTCTCAAAGGTGCTCATAGGGGTAGGGTCTGTGTGTGTGCGCTTATAGCGGTGAGTGCTTGCGCGTATATATGAGCGCTTGCGTCTATACCATGTTAAAAAAATACATGTCGTGATTATACGGTCACTGGCTCACTCGTACAACTCCGTATTTTGTTGATGACACAATCAATTGACCAGTCGAACGTTCGACGTGCCTCAACTAGTGTTGCACCATCGGGGCACGTAACTGTGGGGCCCACCTATCAACGCGTATATGAAAGAAAGAAATGGTAGTTTGAGTCTGTACTGTGTTAATAAAATACATTTTAGGGTGATCATACGGTCACTGGCTCACCATACAGCTCCGTAATTTGTTGATGACACAATCAATTGACCAGTCAAATGGTCCACATTCAGCAGCGCACATTACCATAGGGCCCACCCATCAGCGCGTATATGAAGGACAGAAATGGTAATAAATTAGTGGTCGGTGGGGATTCGAAGTCGTGAGACCGCTGGTTGGCAGTTGCCGGCGGTGGGGGCACGGTGATTTGGCGGTGGCATGGGGATCGCCGGAGAAAAAGCTCAGCATGGGGGGGTAGAGGGGTGGCCGGGGCGGCGGCGGACCGGCGGTGGGGAGTAGTTTCAGGGCGGGCGGGGCGGCGTGCTAGCGCGGGCTGGCCGCGGGCGGCGGCGGCCGGTTGTTCGGCCGGTGGTGGCTGGCAGCTCAGGGGGTGGAGGTTGAAGATAAACTGCAGGCCCTTGATTTCGTATCCAACGGCTGTAAAATCTACTGACCAGAGATGAAAAAGTCAATAGACTGACGTGTAGCCTCAACACTCGCATGAACACACACACGCATGCAGGCGTGCAATACTGACATGTACACATAACGAACACACACACACACACACACACATGCAGGCGTGCAACACTGACACGTACACATGCACTCACGAACACACGCACGTACGCACACGTGCATGCAACACTGAAACGTACACATGCACGCATGCAACACTCGCATGCCTGCATGCACACAGCACACGATGCAAGACACGCGCTCAACCTATACGTGCATGCACCCTTTGTTAAGGTCATGGATAGTTACGGGTATTAATCAATCTTATCTGTGATAAGAAGAACATTGATGTTTGCAACGGTCTTTATGAATCACAATGTATCGAACAGGCTATCAACGTATCTATGAAAATTTGAAAATTCTCTTCCATTATATAGTAGGCTTATCTACATGAAATAGATGACGTCACACTCAATCAACAATCATTGGTTTATGAAAGGCCCGCTTTTGACCGCCCTTGCCCACCAAAAGTTCCTCTGTCATGTGCCACCTACGTTGGGTCACTGACATGCAGGCCATGTACCCAAAGAGCCCACATGTCAGTGGAAGAACGACGCAGTGTGGTACGTCAGAGTCGAGGGTGCCACTCGCTGCACACCTGGCTGAACACGCCTCCTAGCCGCATTCAAACGCCTCCATGAAACCCGTGTGGAAGCCAAGAAACCCACTCTGGACACATGTTCGTTCATGACCGGGCTCGCATTAAACGCAACGCCGGCCGAGCTCCTCCCATCCGCCGTCTATTTAATCTCCTATTTGAACGAGGCCAAACACCGGACAAGAATCGCACACCTCCGCCGCTCCCCTATCTCCTCCTTCACCATTTTTTCACTCTTACAATGGCTTACGAAGAGTAGTCATCCCGCATCCAAGTCGGCTGGGTGGCCCGCCGAGCCCGCCGGGTACGAGCTATGCTGCTCGCTGATACACCTCCCTCCCCTCACCCGATGAAGCCAGTTGTCACCCCAAGCCAGCACGTGGTTCAGCAACTCGTCGCTCCAGGCCAGCTCGACGAGGAGTGGCGCACGGGCATCGTCGCTGCCGTCCACGCCGCCGCCTCGTACCATGCCTCCCATGTCTGTGACCATGTCTCCCATTTCTATGGACGAGACTCCCATGCTGGCGACCGTGCCATGCAAGCAGAGACTGAAGCCGGGTGCACGGAGAGCGACGAGTCGGTGGCTAGCGCCTCCACGCCCACCGCCATCATCAAGGAGAAGTAGAACACAGGAGGCCGCCGCCGCTTGGGTCCCATGAAGGCCATCGCGGAGGTGGCGCCGGCGTACACAACAGGTGGCTTGCTGGATCCTTTTGTTGAGAGGACCTTCGTCGACCCCACATGGGCTCCACGGAAGCGAAGAAGCCCCCTTCCACCATCTTGTTGGGCATCAGCCAACCATATCAGTTGGGCAGTGGGGAAGCGAGCCGTCCTTTGCGCTGAAGCATATACCTCCGGGGCTCCCGACAGTCCGGTGATCATGCTGCCGGACATGAGGAACACAAATGGATCGGCGGGCGACCATTTAGGCCAGGTATTATATACCTGTGCTATCCAGAACTAGCACCGCTTAATTGATTTGAATGTAATGAAATCTGTCATGTTTGTATGAAAATCTGGTATTTTATATGAATTCCGTCATTGTTTATATGAAATATCGCCGTGTTTGCATGAATTTCGTCCGGTTGGTTGAGTTCCTGTCAGAATGTGTGCAACTACGGTTGGATGGCATAATTTGCGGGTCGCTGGTCGGTCTACGACCGGCTCGGGCGGCGTGGTGGGACCAAAAAAGCACAACTCGTGCGAGCTCGTCTCCAACATGCGTGCTAGAGGATGCATGAGCACCCGAGCCATTCCTTGTTCATCGGTGGCAAAGGCACCGGTGGACAAAAGGGTCGCCAATATTTTGGCTACCCCGGGCAAGATCCAAACAGCCCCTCCCAGCAGATTTAAATCCCTCGTTCGCCGTGAAATTTTGCCATGTGTTGTTTTTACGGACTAGCAAGATGCCCATGCATTGCGTGGAACATCAAGATGCATTTTTTTACAAAACACTCATTGTCATTGACCCATGTAGGAGTAATCCCATGTGTAAAAACTAATGATATCTCGAGAATTTTATCAGAAAAATGGTATCTCGAGAATTTCATCGAAAAAATGATATCTCGAGAAAGATGAGAGATAAGGTGAGAAGGAGTGGGGCGTGGTGGTGACTGGTGATCGGACTGGGCGGAGGCATGGGGATGGACGGTGCATTATGTCTAGGTTTGTATCTCTCTCACACACACCCACCTAGGTGGGGGGCGTGCACGAAGAGAAGAGGTGCACGCACGGCGCACGTACTCCCGTCTCTTCCCCAACCACACTCGTGCGGGTACACGGTGGAGCTCATTTCTGTACGAAAAGGTAGCCCACATGGTAGTTTGGCACGTGTACTAGTTGTCCACTTGATGGAGGATCGTCTACCACGGGTGAACAAACAAATTGCGACTTGACACGTTATGTTAAAAAAGAGGCAAACCATGTGGGGCCTACCTTAGAGGCAAGGCTCTATACACTCAAGATGCTATGTACGTATTAGTTTTGATGTGTCCCGTCAACTCACAGAACAAGGAGAAGCTTGCTTAGTACGCTTTTCCCCTGCCCATGGGCGCAGTGGCTCGTGGGACGAGGTGAAGCTTCCTTACTAGTACGCCTTACGCTCGCTCCCTCACCCACGGGCGCGGTGGCTCATAGGACGAGGAGAAAATTTTACTACTCCCTCCGTTTACTCGTCGTCCCTACCGTGGTTAGAGAGATTATCATATTGTTTGGAATATATATCTTTTAATACTCCCTCCGTTTCTTTTTACTCTGCATATAAGATTTGTTTAAAGTCAAACTGCACAAAGTTTGACCAAATTTATATAAAAAATATGAACATCTACAATACTAAAACTATATAGTATGAACATATGTTTCATGGTGCATCTGATAATATTGATTTCATATTGTGAGTGTTTATATTTTTTAATATAAAGTTAATTAAACTCTACAAAGCTTGACTTTGACCAAACCTTATATGTGGACTAAAAAGAAACGGAGGGAGTAGTAGGAGTAGTACAGTGGTATATAGGAGTAATGCTACTACAACAATTTCCTTGGAGTCCGTGGTGCAGCAAGCTATCCTAGGCTATGTTACTACTCCCTCCTTTCCAGTTTATGGCTCAATTTCAAAATCTCTCCAACCAAGGTAGACGGTGACTAGTGGAATTAATTTCGTAGTTTGCACAAGTAATTAGTACGCTCGTTTTTTTCAAGAAGTTATGTTTACCGAGGCATTAATTAGAATGAATGCATGCATGACCAGTAGAATTGAGACTTATAAAATGGAAAAACAATTTTTTTAGATGAGCCCTATAAACCGGAAAAGGAGGGAGTAGTAAGTAGTACTACCTCCATAGTGGGTACATACTCCGTAAAATCAAATTTTCCCAAAACAAAGTCGCTCAACCTTTATTTGCTTGTTTCCCTTCCTGCCTCCTTGCCTCGAACAGACTATGCCAAACTCCCCTGCCTGCCGCCCGGGAAAAGACCCGCCCTCGCCTTTTTTTAGTCCGGGTCTGTATCGATGGATCGCGCGAAGCAGCAAAAACCAAGCCGTGTCTTGTACTCCTCCGTCGATGCTCGCTTTCATGAATTATGTACTTCCTCTCACCGACATGCAGGGACATATAGCAACTGGGTCGACGTGTCATGCACCAAATAACAGTGCAGAACAGCGGGGGGAACGCACCCCAGTAGTAGTAATGAGCAATGAGACGTCAAATCACATTGCCGTACCTTCCGAGACGGACGAAGCAACCATTATTTCACACTTCGCTTCGCCATTATCTCCTTCAAGAAAACCACGTAGTATTGCTTCTGCCATTGTTCCGCCTCAAGAGGGACACGCGCATCGCCTTGTTACATCATGACACGCGGGACCGCATGACAGGCCTTGCTCCCCGCCCATCGCTCGGTAAAATCACCTCATTTTTACTACTTCCTCTGTATCGGTTTACAAGGCATGCACGTCGTTCTAGGTTGAGAATTTAACTGGCTATATATGTGATGAACAGTATATGTTTAGAAACTACATCTGCTTAAGAATCCAATGATATACTTCTTGTGACATAGTATCTCATATTTAGTTAGTCAAATGGATGACCTAGAACTACGTGCATGCCCTATAAACCGAGACGGAGAGGGTACTACAGTACATATCTTTTTATATCAATATAGTCGGGATTCACCAAGGAGCAAAACCAAGTGGTAGGCTGCTCCTGTCGTGTTGGCGTAGCAACTCAAGCAGGGTCAGTCCGCACACGAAATGGCGACACACTTAACAGGACCCCTTTGGCCGGCATGTGGCTCATCCACCATCTTGTTCCACGTGCGATGCACCAAATTACAGTTCGGAGCAGCGGTTGGACTTGGAGGCACCTCGGTCGTAGCGCCGCACTAGTAGTAAATGAGTGATGAGGGGTCAAATCACAAAGCCGCATCTTTCCCGCATTAAGCTGGACGGACGAAGCAACCATCATTTCACTCTAGGGCGCAAGAGCATAAAGAAAAGAGAAAACCAATGATGCGTGCGGCAGCTACCTAGGGCACCCTAGGGTAGGGGCCTCCACTACAAATCATTTTTTAAGCGCCTCCACTACAAATCCTCTTCTCCCTCGTCCTCTTGAAGAAAACCGATGATGCGTGCGGCGGTAGGGTTTGTAGGAGTACTACGGCGTGCAGGGCCACGTCATACTAAATGGGAGAGGGATTGAGTTCGAGTCGACGCCTTAATATGTGTGGGCCGCTTGGTTTTATGGGAACGAGGCAGCATTTTGGGTTCGGGGATAAGTGGAGATATACGTACAAAAAATTGTGGACGTAGGTTCGACCGAAAGGCAATGATGCATGGGCCCTGCATTTGATATACCCGCGGCTGCGTGAAATTTGCTACTGTACTCAAAACTAGTAAGGTACGCATGCATTGAACACATGAGATTTGGAAACCAAATTATGAATAAATACACACTATAGCATGTAAAGCTTTGAGTCATATATGCATGATGTAGATGTTCATTTAGTTCTTATAGTTCATCTCATTCAAAATCAATTAGTTTTATAAAAAGGTTAAGATTCATGGGATTGTGCATTGTAAAGCATAAAGTAAAAAACAAATAATGGTAATTCATTTAGAAAAAAAAATTGGGCAATTATGATACGGAAGATTCTAGAACAAAGGAGAAGAGCTTGTGTTTTGAGGTTTGTGCATTATGCTTAAGTTCAACCATGGAGTCTTCTAGATTGTACATGTGGCAGAATCTGGTGGAATGTTGATGATATCCAATGGCCAGTAGTGCTCGGATTTGGCATCTCCGCACTTTCGGATTAACTTCATACAACGACCATCTTTCAAAGTTATTCACACACTATATAGGGGTATAGATAATGCATAAAAGTTCCTCCAAAAACATCTATAACTAATGGGAAGTGAATGTATGCTTAAAATGAAAAAATGTAATACTCCCTTCGTCTAGGTGTATAAGTCATCTTAGGTTTTTTGCTAGTTAATAGCATTCCATGCAATGACTTAACCATTGCATGTCATGTTTGAAAGTCTCAAGCCATTGAAAGCATGCACATCCCACATCTCTTATTGGTTGACATGTCATGAAACAAGAAACAAGGAGGGAGTTAATGTGCCGTGCCTAAGTGTTTTGGGATTATTTGGTTTTCGGAAGATGAATTACACACCTAGACAGAGGGAGTACAAAGAGAAAAAATGAATTGCAGTTAAAAGAATGACATTTCTAACAAAAATGTGCCTGTGAACTACATATGTGTGCACGTGACCAGCACATACATTGTCAATAAAAAATTTAATGCAAGAAATAACTTATGAGTAACATGCACAAATTGATGATGTGGTGCTTGCATGAATAGAGTAGAAAAATAATGTGATTTATGACTTCCATGCATGACGTCTTCTTGTGCCATAGTTGCATGTCTAGGAAAAAAGCTACTAGTGTGTTGTACTAGCTATTTAGGAATAGAAGATGTATACATGGAAGTTGTAGCGAAAGAGATGACATGTATCTCAATTCCTATGAGTAGGGATTGGAAAAGATATGTCATTTGGTTCACATCATAGGAACTTTTCTGTTGAATCTAGAGATGACATGTATCTCAATTCCTATGAGGAGGGATTAGAAAATAGATGTCATTTGGTTCACATCATAGGAACTTTTCTATTGAATATACGCTAATCTTTATTTTCCTTTGAAATTATGGGAGTATAGGAATCCATTCATACGAACCAAGTGGCTCTAAAGCTATAAAAATGATGTCATGTTTATTTCCTTTGAAATGTGGAGTACATGAATCTATTCGTACGAACCAATTGGCTCTAAAGTAAAAAATCCTATAAAAATCATATCATATAGAGTTCCTATGATATTCCTCCACACCAAAGGATGGTCGAAATTGCTGCAGGTGATACAATGGTCTTTCTTTGTAGACTCCTCCCCCATCTTTATAGTTCCCTCTCAAAGATGAATGAAATGATATATACTTGCTATTCCATATGTGCATTTTGGTACACGAAAACTCGGTAAAAGTATGCGAGGTTTGAATTTTCAATAAAGCTATATGCACTGCATTTTGGAATGGAGGGAGGAGCATACGGCAGTTGCTAACACTCACGTGGAAGATTTGTGTGTAGGAGGAGTGGCTGCTCTGTTAAATGACATGGCAAAACTGACACTATCGGATGCCAATCTAATGGTTCTTACAGCATTCATTAGGAAATGGCTTGTGGCGAATGTTTGTCGGATAATGATTTACGGACACATGCATTGCATTAATACATGCCCCCTCTCTCTCTCACGCACACACGCACCCTCATGAGTCACGACTCTCACGAGTCCTCTCGCACCCACCATCTATCTGCAGGTAGACGTCACACAGATATGTGCTCTTCACACCCTACCCTTAGAACTTCTAAAAAACAAAAGACGTCCTACACCTTTTATTTTAGCTCACACGTCACACACTTATACTATTACTCTTGTGGCAAATGTTCTTTGGGCATAGTACATTGTACTCTCATGAAGAGAAGCGGTGTATGCACGCACTAGTTCTCTCACACCCACTCACAGCTACACATAGGAGCGCATTTTTTTGAAGCTGGTACAACAAAATCACTCCACTATATATATATAAGTAGGAGCCTTAGCGCTTGCTTTACTAGGGTTACTCTCTTTCATTCTCTCATGCTCTCCAGATCTAAGCAATACATAGGTGGCCACACACTCTCTCTCTTTGCTCACGGCTGGTCACAAATCCGGCCGGACCACCTCGCCCGGGGCAGGGGTGTAGGTGCATCATTCACGCTGTCGTCGGTAGACCAACAGCTGCCTGCGCGTCCCGATCGGCGGCCATGCCGTTCTCTCCGAGAGAGCGCCGGCTTGGGAGGGCGTCCGACCTCTTCTTCCTCCCTGCGGTATTGTGGCCAAGATGCGGCCTCCCGACGCTGTCTTTGCCACATGCCAATGACCCTCAGGTATATATTCCTTCGAAACCTGCCTTTCTCTACTGCCCCAGCTCCCCACGTGGATGTATGTGGGTCTTTTTCTACTTTCGTCGGCTATTCCAAAGCCACCTAGACTTTTACTATTATTAGAGGTAAAGCTAGTTCATACAGTCGAATCTAAGAGTTGGTTCAAATAGGGAAGAAACTGGGAAAGCTGTAGCATGGATCTAGGACTTGGTTCTAAGACGAAACGAGGGAAATAGTAGATACTGGCTACCCAATCAGTCTCCTGGTTGAAAAGGCGAAGAAAGCATGGTGGATGGCGAAGGGTGGGGGGAAGTGGAACTGTCTCTTGGTTGAAAAAGGAAAGAAAGTGAGGGGTGTTGGGGGACAACGAAAATGACAATGAGCGGGTCTAGATTTCCTGTGCTCACATAGGAAAATGTGGCCGAGGAGATAAAAAATGGGACAAATGCAGATGTGTTGCCTTAGTGTTTTCCGCTCTCGGCAACCACATCTGCCTCACCACTTTATGCCCCTGCTATCCCTACGCCCATATCACTACCGTTAATGTAAAATCACATGAAGCATTAAGCAATGCCACCTAATGTCACTATAAGTAATGGTCTAGTGCCGTTGATAAATTGAAGCAATGCCACCACCATTTTATGAAGTGCTTCCGTCTTGCTTTATTTCCCATGAATTGTGTTTTTGCAGTTACACTTAAATCTCGCACCGCTAACATTGCTTCATCCCAGTGGAACTGCACAAATTTGATTGCAAATTTACTGACCATGTGCTACTCTCATAATAGTAATACTAATGCTATTATTCTGCATGTTAATCTAGTGGCAGTGTTTATGTGATGTGATGCTACTTACTTAAGGGCACTTTCATATTGTCAATCTAGTGCCAATTATAACACAAAAGATGCTGATGTTAATCATACACCACTGCAAATATCTATCACTGTTTAAATAACCATATTTCGTATTTGTGCAAACAGGGATGGCTATCTCCATATCATTTCTATCTACGCAATCAAAAGTACACACCTCAGTTTTAGTACAACTGCACAACATAAGATGGATATTCCTAGCTGTCGTCCTCTAACCACCAGTGTTCCAGGTATTCCCACATTGGTAGTAACTAGGTAGAATGACCAACGCAATCTAAAAGAAGTTGATTCGTACGTTTTACTTCCTGATTGCAGTGCAGGGACGAGCGAAAACAACTGCATCCTAGTCCAAAATGCACTTTGTACGAGTTCATCCATGGACCGACGACTAGCTGGCACGGTTGCACGAAGGTTTTGGGGGCTGGTACGCGGACAAGAGGCATTGTGGTCTGCTTATTTCTGCAACTTGCAATGCTTAAATTTAGTGGAATGCACAAGAACTTCAGTTGGTCAGTACACTACATGGTTCAGTTCAGCATTCCAGCTGAGAACACAATTATAATTGGTTATTCTGGAATGGGAGAACCTAACCTTGGATGGTGGCAACAAGTAAAAACCAGAGTGAACTCTAGGGAATTTAAGCCTGCCGGGAGGCCCTTTGCTCAGAGAAGCCTCGCATGTTTTTTCCTGACTTGTAAACCTTCTCAAAACTTTGTCTTTTGTTGTGAACTAGTATATGTTTGTTATGTTCTATGAATCATTGAGATGTATAAAATTTCTTAACTTATGCTTTTCAAGTTTTTTATGAAGCCGCGTTTAATGTGAGTGTTCCACATGAATGCTGGACTAGCGTGTGAATGTTTGGAATTTACATTGTGGCCTCAGTTAACTGCATGAACCACTATAACAAGATACGTAGTTGCTTATATGTCAGACAATAGATTATTGATTGTTAGCTGGTCGATAGCCTAGTGTTGATGCGAGCTGAGCCAATGTGACGTGTTTTGCACAACTGCTTACAAGTGGGGTAGCACCAACAGCGTTTACAAGTACTTATGTATACATCAGCGCACAGTTCCCGAATGAGTACTCTATTTCATCAAACACACACTGCTCATATGATAAACGGTAACAACTTATGTCTTACCATGCTATATTCATGAAAAAACTAGTGAGGACGCATATGTTTCGGCAACAATTATGATGGTTCTCACATGATTCACAGGCACACAAAAGTAGCAGCAGTTCCCATAGACGGATTCAAACAGAGTACTAGCCCCAGAGGGCTCGATAATAGGCAAGTTTCGGATAATTAGACACAATCCAAACTACTATTAAACACTAGCTGGGGCAACTATTTCATGCATCTATCTAATTTGCGCTGGACACAAGACGGACCTTGCCATGAACATCATCGAGGACGTCCAGTGGCAGCTCAATCCTGTGAACCTTCATGAAGATAACCTTGTGGCCTTGCCACTCATAAACTTTTTTGTGGAGGCATGCCACGTCATCTTCTAGTGTAAGCTTGACAAGAACAGTATGCCTCACAAACGAAGGAGTAGCTTTGAACTTCTTGTGCCTCAGTACACCCTGGACAACACGCCTGACAATAGTGAGGCTGGAATACAACTCGACATCGGTATAAGCGCAAATGGCTTCCAGAATCCAACAACCTAGGAACTCTGTTTTCCCAGTGCATATATTCAGGTCATCCGCCTCCTAGCGAGTGTCATGTACAACTACACAATCCTTGTCTGCATCAGGGCTCTAATTGAAACAGAAACAAATTCTGAATTACTTTCTAGTATAAGAAACACAAGTTATTTAAACTACTATGTATAGCATGGCATCTAAGCTAATAAAATTTTGCATTATTCAACACCACATACTTAGATGAAAAACCATAATCGATATCGGCAAAGAAGAAAATCTCCTTGGGCAGCTCAGCGGGGAGGGGGGACATATCCTCAAAGGGGGAAAACAGCTCCTGTAGTGCCACGTGGGTTGTAACCTCAAACGGGGCGTTGACCATCTTAGTAGTGGTCGTGAGCATATCTGGGGTCGGCTCGGTGGCTGCCTCCATCTTCTTGGAGCTCTCTGTCTTGTGGGGATCAGCCTCCTGCGTCTGCTCCAATATCGGCAGATCTTTGCCTGGTTCTCCTTGGTCCATCATGAAACTGATGAATACTAGGAGAACACTCAAAGGAAAACACAATCGCAATAAAAATGAAACAAAAAAGAGAGTGAAGATCGGTTACTACTTTGCAAAAGTTCTTTTTTCTGAATGAAAATATACCAACATCATGGATCCGCTTACCTTCCCTTCGTTGGGAGAGAAGAACAGTGGCAGATGCGAATGTTGGCTTTCTTGAAGACGGTGAGGGAGAAGGGGATTCAGCGAAGAGTGAAATGATGGTTGCTTCGTCCGTCAAACTTAGACTGCGGGGAGGTGGGGTTTTGTGATACGATGGCTCGTTACTGCCGCACTACGACTAGGGTGACTCTCCGCCTGCATACTACCTTCTAATTTGGTGGATGGCAATTGGGCCCGCACGCGGCATGGCCCGCATGTCGGTGAACAAAAGTAAAACGACATTTAGTAGAGGGAGACGTTTCGATGACCTAAGAGGATCCAGAAGCGATAGTGTATCCACTATACTAGTAGTAATTGTTTTTCTGGGTAGTTGTAGAGTGTCTCCATTGTACTAGTAGTAATTGTTTCTCTGGTCCCAAGACAAAACAGCCCATCCACCCTAGAAAATAATAAAATCAATTCAAAAGCCCATATATTTACTTAATGAGAGACGCTACGCACACCCAGTACACCGCCCCCCAAAAAACCATGGGTGCTCTTCTTCCTCCTCAGTCCCACCCACCTCACGTCAGCTCGCTCCACTTGTACCCCCAAATTCCTCACCTCACTCTTGCAGAAAAACCCAGCTCCCCTTCTTTCTCGCTACTACAAAAAAAACCCAGCTCCCCTTCTCCATCGCTACTACAGAAAAACCCCAGCTCCCCTTCTTCTTCACTCGCACTACAACTAGGCTCGTCATTCGTTACTCTGCTCAAATCTGTGAGCACGACGCGACGCCCTCGAGGAAAATGGAGTCAGCTGACCCCAGTGCCAAGAAGATGAGGCTCCCACCAGCGGCAATGCCTATTGTAGATCCCGCACCCGACAGCATGGGGGGAAGTGGCGACCCCGCCCCCACCGAATCCTAGGAACCCATAGAATCTCGGGTGGACCGCATCAGCGATCTCCCAGACGCCGTCCTTGGGGAGATCATCTCGCTTCTCCCCACCAAGGATTGTTGCCGCACCCAAGTCCTCTCAATTCGGTGGCGCCCTCTATGGCGCGCCGTGCCCCTTAATCTCGACTGTCGTCAGCTATCTCTCTTCAATGATTTTGAAATCCCCAGAGCCATCATCTCCTCCCACCAGGGCTCCGTTCAAAGCCTCTGCATCCTGTCATGCTACCTGAGCAAGCATACCATGCCCTATACGGTGGACGCCTGGCTGAAATCCCTTGAATTCACAAAACTACAGCTGCTTGAGTACTACTATTCCCCTGGAAATCACCTACCAGATACCGAATGCCATGTACTTGTGCCCTCAGCACTGATGTCCATCTCGCGGTTTTTCTCCTCTCTCCACACCGCCACCTTTGCGTTGTGCTACCTACCAGACAATCTGGTACTAAACCTTCGACTCACATTTCTCAAGAAACTTTCACTTGTGTGGGTTCGTATATCGGAGGCCTCATTGCACAACATCATCCACTCCAGTTGCCCTGCCCTGGAGTGCTTGGTGCTTGTTTTCACAATTAGAATCGGTTGTCTCCAAATAAAGTCGCCTAACCTTGTAAGAATTGGAATTTCTTTTGACGGAAGGCAGCTCATCATCCAAGATGCCCCTTCACTTCGAAGGTTGATCCTTGATTCTAGTTATTCAGCGTCGCAAATAACAGTCCTCTCTGCGCCTAGACCGGGGACCTTGGGTGTAATACATGATCTCTGTGCTCATTTCAATATGGTGTTTGGCTCCACAGTTCTTCAGGTACTTTATATTATCATCTAGACTTGTAACCATAAGCTGCATTTTAAGTTTTATATATCATCTCGGAGTACACATTTTGTACTAATATTATGTTCTATGCTCAATGAAGAGTTTCTCCATGGATAGCCTATCCATGGTGCTAGATTCTGTCAAGATCTTATATATCCAAATGAATAGTTTTGATCTAAACAAGATTATTGGCTTGCTGCAATGCTTTCCATGTCTGGAGAAGTTGTATATAAAGGTGATAATTTCACGCACATTGGAAGCCCGCATATAGTGTACTAGAATTAACCGTTCAGTTGTTGCTCTTTCGACACTCTTTTCTTAGACCTTAACTATTTTCAATCTTCATGTCTATTTAGGCAACAGGACAAGGTAAGAAAGTTATAACCAATTGGTGGATTCGTAAGCACTGGGATTTTCTCACTTCTCATGACATTCGATTGGAGACAATAACGCTAGAACGATATGTAGCCAACCATGCAAACACTAGATTTGTCACATTCTTCCTGCTGAATGCGAGGTTACTATTGTCCATCAATCTTAAGCTTATCAGCAGCATGGTTTTGATGGATGGGTATGTCGAAGAGCAAAAAAAGGAGTTTTAGGTGGGCAAAAGAGCTTCTAAACATGTCGGGCTTCTATTTACAACATATTGTGGTCATAATCCAGTAAATTTTACGACCCAGGATGTTCATTCTATGGACCTGACCGATCCATTTGAATGTGACGGCCGAAAACAATGCTGGAGTTAGATGTTGTTACCCTTTTCAACCTGGGTTTTGTCTAAACCTGATGAACAATTAACCCTCGTGCTTTTGTATAGTTTGTAAGCTGGAGTTAGATGTTCTTGTCCTTTTCAACCCGATTGTGACTGTCATATTTTCTTTGAAATAAGGCAAATGGCTTGCCATTTGTTTAATTTAGAGTGAAATATTGTAACAAATACCAACCAAGGGAAATAACATCACACTCGCCGGCTGCTTGAGCTCACTGTGCATTAGAGAAGCCAAGTGATTAGCCCCCACCAGCACCCACAAACTTATTTCGAACTAGCACACCAAATGGGCTGTAAATTTTCATGGGAAAGGCTGCATGACCGTGACAGATTTGGATTCTGACATTTGGGACCTGTTGTGGGAGTAAGTCTGACAATACAATAAGGAGTACATAGGAGGAGGCAAGATCCTAACTATGGTGAGGTTGTGCATGCAAGATTTACGAGTTCAAGCCCTTCTCGGAGGAAGTAACAGCCCTAAGTCTCGATGCCCGGAGGCTTGGTCGACTAGATTATGCGTGAGAGTTCCAGGGAGGTGCGAACCCTTGTGCCAGAGGAGGGGTGGCTTATATAGAGTACGCCAGGACCCCAGCTATCGCCCGTCACACATGGTTCAATGTACATTAAGACAGGGCGTTACTAATAACGCCAACTATAAAGAGATATAAATGATCTTAAAGACTGCGGAGTGAACGCCCGACCGTTGCCATCTTGAGTGGCTTTAGATCTTTTGTACTCCGAGTGGTTTCTTGTATGGTCAAGTGACTTCCTCTTGGTTGAATGGAATTGGGGTATCCCAATGAGATAATTGGTCGAGTCGATTGCACTCCAAGGTTACTTTAGTCGGTATCCTTTGTTGTACTTTGAATGTTCTTGACTCTAGGGTAGTGACCTTTGTTAGGGCATCTAGGTCAGGCCTATGACCCTACCCTAGGTTAATGGCATCGTCATTAGCCCCTGAATGGATTGAGGTCCGAGTGAATAGAGAGTTTGAAGTTGGTTTTGACTCGATTCCACGCCTCGAAGGCATTTCACCGGAATCAGGGAGTCATGCTGGGGCTTCAGCCTTGTTTCAGTCGCCTTAATCAATTCAGAGGTCATCGAGTGAGTTATGTTGATAATGTTCGAGTGAGTTATGGTACAAAATCTTCAGCACGATTGGTTACTCTGTCGTTCCCAGATTTCACGGGATTTGAAATTTCGAGGAAGCATGCGGGACGGAGCGCGCCACAGTAATCGAAGTGGATAGATGGGGGCGCCTCGATCTTAGCGCCACCTTGTCCACCACGTATTGGACGAGCACCTACTATGGGATATGATTAGATCCCTCAGGCCCACTCGTCAGCCACTCGGAAGTGGTCTCATAAATAGCGCCTGGGTCGATGCAACGCATAGTGCGTCCCAATCGTCTTCTTCCTCCTCTGCTTCTCCACCGCGCTCTCCACCATCTTCGTCATCTCCGCTTCGCTTGCGTGCACTCCCTCGCCATGGGAAAGGACAAGAAGACGGCCCTAGAGCGCTCGAAGAAGGCGGCGACGATGGTGAAGGGCAAGAAGACAAGTTTGGGGTCGTCGTCCAGGTCAGGTTTGCCGCCTGGTTGGATCCAAGGGGACTGGATTGGATCCACGATACAGAAAGAAGACTTGGAGGATTTGGCCGCTGGAGGCTTGATTGGTCACCAGTCCTGGAGGTTGCCGGGGAACGAAACCAAGCCTTGGCCACAGGAGGGTGAGTGCATCCTTCTCGCAACCCACATTGACTGCGGTTTCACTCTGCCTCCGCATCCTTTTTCCAAGGTTTCTTGAACTTTGTTGGTTCCCAACTTCATCACTTCTCCCCCAACACAATCACATATCTCGTTGCGTACATCTCTCTGTGTGAAAACTTCTTGGGCTGTCGACTGCATTGGAGTTTATTCAAGCACATCTTTACTTGACGTTCTCAAACTGTGAAGAAGGCAAATCTGAATGACGAAAAGACGCACATGATCCAAATGTGTGGGGGTTTAAGGATTCAGACGAGGGGTAGGAGCACTTTTCCTTCTATGACCCTTCTGGGAAGAAAATATGGCGGGGGAAAAATTTCTTGTGATTGTGAGCAAATTGCTTGGCTTGTTTAATTAAGTTCAACTTCAAATTTACAGAAATTTTGCAAAAAAAAAGTAAACTCTTCCATTGAAGGTTTTTTTATTTTTAGGCTAGTTGAATAGTTTGAGTCGGTGAGGGGTGGCAGTCGACCTAGTTCTATTGCCAAGACGTTCCGACTCCTGGTCAGTCGACTGGTCTTCCCCCCTTCACCATGGACCGAGTGCGCCAACCCTCTTCATTGATCGTGACTCCAGCAGAGAAGGGAGAGGTGTCCATGCTAGTTGACCGGGTAGTCCAATTAGTCCGTGATGGCATGACTGGCATGGATTTGTTGGAGGTGTTTCTCAGTCGACGCATCCAGCCTCTCCAAGCCCGCGATCATCCGACGTGGATGTACTCGCGCCCTAACAACACTGCTCGGGTCGACCCAGAGGAAGTCACCGAGGAGACGGTGGCGCAGTGGCTACGGAGCATAACTGAAAACAAAGACAACCCCAGGGGGTCCAGAAGAGTTGCACCATTCGACGCCGAAAATGAGCCGGACAAGGTCTAACCTTTGTTACCAAGTGCCTTTTTATTCTGATTTGCAAATTTCCTTGAATCTGATTGATGCTTGTTTAACTTCTTGCCTTGCAGAGTTATACTGAGATGTACTCGATGCCAAACGATAGTGACGACTCGGGCGAGAATGGCGAGTGGCAATCCCCCGATGACCATGAAGACGATAGTGACGACTCGGGCGGCAGTGAGGAAGTCGAGTCACCACCCCGCTTAGAACATCCATCCAAACAGTCTCAAGACCCTGCGGGCGGGCATGGCAAAGCAGCTCCTCCAAGCACACAAGTGCAAAAACGCACTCGGACTTCGTATTCAGAACCGTCTGAAAAGGTCGCCAAGCAGCTCAAGACCGCCCCCTCAAAGCATCTCAGTATAACTTTCAACGCTGCTACTTCTAGGACCTCCATGGACATTTACAAGGATCAAGATGATGAGGAGACTGAAGACGCGGCCACTTCCAAAGCAGGTACAACTCTACAATCTTTCCCTCATTTTGTCAATTGTACTGTCGATCGACTGAACTTTTGTGGTCGAGTCTTTTGCAGCACCACAAAATGTCATTGAACTTCCAGACGATGACAAAGATGTGCCTCAGAAGACCACGGGAAGAAAAGGCAGGACTTCGAGCAGGAGGGTGCCTGCCATCAAGGTACCACAGTCGACATCGGCACCAGAACCAGTGATCCAGCAATCCAGAGATCCAATTCGGGCTTCTGTTCCTTTTGCCAATCCTGTGTCGATTGATCGTCCTTAAGCATCGACCGCCCACGTCCTTGCCCCGTCCGTCCAACTCCATGCCTCAGATCCCCTGACTTTTTTGACTGTTCCACCAACTCCGCTCTTTGTTACCCATCATGTCCCAGAGGACCCAGTGAGCGCTGCTAAGGAAGCTATACGCCAAGCAGGCCATATGATGGAGCGAGTGAAGGTCATGCACGAAGCTAGCACGACTACCTACGATGCCAGCTCTGCTCTTCAAACCAATGTCCAGGTGAGTTGATTTTTTACTGATCTTTCAGCTTGATCTTTACTCTGTTAGGATATGGTACTTGAAAACTGATGCTTTATTATTCGTAAGATGTCCGTGGATGAGCGTTTTGAAACCTTTAATGTGCATCTATCATGAGTCTGCACCTTGCATCTGTTCACCCACTGGGTGCTTTAACTTTTGCTGAATAGTTCTTCCACTTGAGTCGACTAGGTCGCGTCTAGTGTATCCTTGAATCAGTGGGGGCACATAGAGTGCACCCACTGGGTGTAGTCCCCGAGACTGCCGTCGAATGTTTGATTCAGCGAGGGTCTTTGTCAAATGTCTCTTTACAGTTCTTCCACTTAGTCTAGACAGGTCGTGTCAAGTGGGATCCGGACCAGTGGGGGCACGTTGAGTGCACCCACTAGGTGTAGTCCCCGAGACCGCGGGTGACTGCGGACAGTCGACGGTGGTCTGAGAATAAGTGTTGCCGTTTTTTACTTCGATTGGACGGACCATGTCGAGTGGCGAGTTGAACTAGTGGGGGCATGACAAGTGCACCCACTGGGTGTAGTCCCCGAGACTACTATTGAATGTTGGATTCGATAGTAGTCTTAGAACTCTTTTTGCCGTAATGACCTGAACTTGTATCTTATCGCTCGGAAGCAATTGATCTTTGTTCCTGTCGACTAACGTGTCTTACCCATTAATTGCAGAAATCTTGTGAACTCGGGGTTCAGTTTGTTGAAATGGAGAGGAAACAGATCCAGCTCAATCTCGACCTGGAGCTGGCCAAGGAGAACTTGCAGAAGGCTAAGGATAAAGCAGCTGCCATGGGAGGTAATAACTTGTTGATTGTTTGCCTTGTCATTTTTTCGTTTCATCTTTTGAACCGAGTGACTCTACTCGAACAGATGTGTGTAGTGAAAATAGACAACTCCAAGCTCGTCTGAAGAATGTTATTTCTTTAGACAAAATGAAGCAGGCTTTGGAGCAGAAGGACCTCGACCATGCAGCAGCGCAGAAGACGGCACAAGAGAAAACTAAACTTGCTGACAAGAAGCTGGCTTCAGTCGGCAAGTTGGAAGAGGAAAACACCAAACTGAAGACTGCCATTGATGAAGCCAACAAAGAAGTCGTGCAGCTGAAGAAGGACAAGGTGGCCCTGACTGACAAGGTCAGAGATCTCACTCGGAAGAGAGACAAACTAGAGGCTTATCTGGGAGGACTCGCCAAGAAGATGTTCCTTATGCTTGAAGGTACTTTCCCTTGTCCGACTGGTTTGCAACTGCCGAATCATCATATGACTGTTGACTCATTATTTTTATGCATGTGCAGAATTCTGTCAGAATTTTGAGGAAGAGACTGGGTGGATTGAGACGAGCCTGGACACCATTAACTCCCCCATCAAGGACGAAGCTGCGATGAACGTGTTGTGGCTGGAATCTCGCCTCGCCAGCGTTATGGAGTACCTTGCACGACTAAAAGTGGCGGTGTCACGGGTTGACACAGAACTCTGGACAAGGGTGACGTACCAAAATGACCTCGAGTCTCTTATGAATCGACTCAACGAAATCCCTAGTCGAGTGCAGGCGTGGAAGAAGTCATCTGCTCGGTGCGACGCTAACGTGGCTTTGTCTTTGGTCCGCATTCGTTGCAAAGAAGTTAGGGAGGAGAAGCTGGCGGCTCTCAAGGTCACCAATACCAAGAGGCTTCACTTCCAATCCTTCATGGAGACCTTCATCGAGGCTTCTACTCACACCACCGATGGAATCGGCCTGGACGAGTTCGTCGAGCCAGCTAGTCCTCCTCCCACGGAGTGAACAAACTTGATGCCTCACTTTTATTTGCCTCAGAATACCGAGTGATTTTGTAACCGTTAAACTCTTTCGGGCCTGACGCCCGAACTTCTGTTTGCAATTCCAAACCTTGCTAGATTTATCCGAACTTGGTTTTTATTTGAATATGGTTGCTTTGTCTTCATCACCTTTGAGTTTTTTGACTTCGAGTGAATTGTGAATAACAACTAAAAATCCGAGCGAATGGGTTGCTCCCCACTCGGGGTTGACGTTGTACTTGTGGCGCAGCTCCGAGAACAACCAGACATTGTACTTGTGATGCAGCTCTGAGAGCAGCCAGTCATTGTATTTGTGGCGTAGCTCCGAGTGCAACCGGACGTTGTACTTGTGGCGCAGCTCTAAGTGCAACCGGATGTTGTACTTGTGGTGCAGCTCCAAGTGCAATAGGACGTTGTACTTGTGACACTTCTATCTTTGCTTGCTACTTGTTCGCTCTATTGCTATACCGCGATACCTACCACTTGCTATATCATGCCTTCCATATTGCCATGTCAAGCGTCTAACCCACCTTTCCTAGCACACCGTTGTTTGGCTATGTTACCACTTTGCTCAGCCCCTCTTATAGCATTGCTAGTTGCAGGTGAAGATGGAGTTTGTTCCTTGTTGGAACATGATTATTGTTGGGATATCATTATTATTCTTGTTTACTTTAATGCACCTATACACTTGCTAAAGGGTGGAAGGCTCGGCCTTATGCCTGGTGTTTTGTTCCACTCTTGCCGCCCTAGTTTCCGTCATACCAGTATTATGTTCCTTGATTTTGCGTTCCTTAAGCGGTTGGGTTATAATGGGAACCTCTTGACAGTTCGCCTTGAATAAAACTCCTCCAGCAAGGCCCAACCTTGGGTTTTACCATTTGCCACCTAAGCCTTTTTCCCTTGGGTTCCGTGGACTCAAGGGTCATCCTTATTTTAAACCCCCGGGCCAGTGCTCCTCTGAGTGTTGGTCCAACATGTCAGCCGCCGGTGGCCACCAGGGGAAACTCTGGGTTGGCCTACCGGAAGTTTGGACAATCCGGTGTGCCTTGAGAACGAGATATGTGCAGCTCCTATCGGGATTTGTCGGCACATTCGGGTGGCTTTGCTGGTCTTGTTTTACCATTGTCGAAATGTCTTGTAACCGGGATTCCGAGTCTGATCGGGTCTTCCTGGGAGAAGGAATATCCTTCGTTGACCGTGAGAGCTTGTGATGGGCTAAGTTGGGACACCCCTGCAGGGTTTTGAACTTTCGAAAGTCATGCCCGCGGTTATGGGAAGATGGGAATTTGTTAATATCCGGTTGTACAAAACCTGACACTTAAATTAATTAAAATGAATCAACTGCGTGTGTAGCCGTGATGGTCTCTTTTCGGTGGAGTCCGGGAAGAGAACACGGTCTCGTGTTATGCTTGAACGTAAGTAGTTACAGGATCACTTCTTAATCATGATAGTTTATCGACCGTGCTTTTCTTCTCTTCTCGCTCTCATTTGTGTAAGCTAGCCACCATATATGCTAGTGCTTGCTGCAGCTCCACCTCACTACCTTTTCCTACCCATAAGCTTAAATAGTCTTGATCGCGAGGGTGTGATATTGCTGAGTCCCCGTGACTCATAGATTACTTCCAAAAACCAGATGCAAGTGCCGATGATGCCAGTGCAGGGGACGCGACCGAACTCAAGTGGGAGTTCGATGAGGATTCAGGATGTTACTATGTTTCCTTTCCGGACGTTTCTATGCATTAGGGGTTGTCTTTCTTTATTTGGTTCCGTAGTAGGACCTTGATTGTGTTCTGGATGATGTAATGCTATATTCATGTATTGTGTGAAGTGGCGATTGTAAGCCAACTCTTTATCTCTTTCTTATTCAGTACATGGGATATGTAAAGATTACCCCTCTTGCGACATGCCTTCTATGCGGTTATGCCTCTAAGTCATGCTCCGACACGTGGGAGATATAGCCGCATCGTGGGTGTTACATAGAACCCCACCTTGATCAATAAAGCTTTCCTCTTATATTCGCAATATCCAGATTGCAATCTTAGTTTCTTGCTTGTTCTTCGTTTGCTTGCAGGAAACAAACCTTCGTGGTCAGGTTGATCGTGCTCTGACGTGGTCAATAACCTTCCGGAGTAGGTCTGGCGATTGCTAAAGTGCGACGTCTTTGCATGTTCATAGTCAGATCGTCAAAGTCGACTTCCTCCAAAACGATAGCCACAATCTCATCAAAAGACGGGACACCTTTGCCTCAATTAAGTGGTATTAGTTTTCAGGTTGCTCGGCGAGAATTTCTAGTTTTTCCTAGATTAGATTTATTTTCTTACCTATTATCCAAGAAAAAGCCACAAAAAAGTTAGATCTATTCATCCTTTGTCCAAGCCAGTCTGAGCCTTTGCAATTTTCTTTTTATTGCTTGCATAGTTGGATTATCGGTTTCATCGTCGTGTCGAGTTGCTGGTCTTAGTGTCTAGTTTGTTTAGAGTTTCAAGTTCTGTTCACATTAGTCACACCGCCGCTACATCGTTATCCCTTCCGCTGTCCACCACCCATCCATCAATTTCCACCACGTGCTACCCATCGTTCATTGTCATAATCATAGTTGGGATCGTTCACATCTTCACTTGATCCAATCTACATCTTATCTAGTTTGTTTTGGAAAGACGAAGAGAGAGAAAAAGACAGAGAAAAAAACGAGAGAAATGAAAGAAAAAAAGTGAAAAACAGAGGAGCACAAAAAAAGAGGAGCGCCAAAAAAATTCCAGAGTGTGCTTTTCCCTTGTTTACGTGCAGCGCGTGATTTTGTTAGTGTTCTAGGCTCGCGTCTCTAGCACGGTCTAGCCTAGGACCAGCACAGTACCGTCTTTGAGCATTTTTTCAACTTTGCACCTCTGAATTGATTATTGCTAATATTTTTGCTACCATATTATAAGCCTTCCTAGCTCCACATAAATCTACATCGTGCGTTTGACTCTCCCTGGTAATCGCTCTATCCAAGCTTTGAGAGTTTTGACTACATCGGTTGCCGATCACTGCCTGCTGCTGGGTAAGAACTGGTAAGAATTTGAGATTTGCTTGATGGATTTGTGATACCCACCACCACCACTTGTTAGTAGTCTGTAGGATCATATTCTTGTGTGTTCTATTGCTGCTAACCATGGCAGGATCACAAGCCGACGAGATTGATTGGGACAACTTGACGAACAAGGAGCTTCATGATAAGTTTTAGCAAATGATGAGTGGACAGGTGCAAGATGTGCTAAATAGATTTGACGAGGCCATGGAGAAGATAGATGGCATGGAGAAGACGTTCGAAACAAAGCTCGATAACAAGTTTACGGAATTGCTTTCGCATTTTCCACCACCACCGCTGGCTGCACCTGTCGCACCTCTACAACAACAACAACAACAACAACAACAACAACAACAACAACAACAACAACAACAACAACAACAACAACAACAACAACAACAACAACAACAACAACAACAACAACAACAACAACAACAACAACATCACCTACCAAATCAAGTGGGACGAGCACAACGCGTTCCCATTGACCCTGGGCAAAATTCTGGTGCTGCTGTTGATGCTTTTGTAGCTCCAGCTGCTACTGCAGAGGTGGAGGACCATTACGAGGATGAGGTTGATCAAAATCAGAACTATGTGCAACCACCAGCACCACCACCACTTGGTCGTCCTCAGGTATATCATCGCAACGGTAGGGCTGCACCACCACCTGAGGTACAAGATCATGACCTTCTTCCTAAACTAAAATTGAATATTCCACCATTTGAGGGTAGATATGTTCCTGATATATATCTTACTTGGGAGTTAGAAACTAAACAATGTTTTACATGTTTACAATATCCCGAGGAGAGACGTGTTCTTGCTGCTATTTGTGCTTTCACTAGTTTTGCATGTGTTTGGTGGTCTGAACATTGTAGATTATATCATATTCCAGTTACTCGGGCTGCTTTGAAAACTGCTATGTGTACTCGTTGGGTTCCACCATATTATCAAGGTGAATTACTTCAAAAATTGCAGCGCTTAAGACAAGGAAAAAATTCTATAGAAGAATATTATTAGGAATTATAAACTGGCATGATTAGATGTGGTATTGCTGAGGAGAATGAAGCTATGCTTGCACGTTTTATGGGTGGATTAAACAGAGAGATTCAGATCATTCTAGAGTATAAGGAGTATAATAATATCACTCGTTTATTCCATCTTGCTTGTAAAGCTGAACGTGAAGTGCAGGATCGACAGGCATTGGCACGGACTAACTTTTCTACAGGTCGACCTTCATCATGGACACCGTGTGCATCCTCTACTTCCACACATTCTACTGCACTGACACCTCCATTAGCTGTTACCTCCAGCCGTGATACAAGGAAGCAGGCACAACCACCATTATCTGCCAAGAGCACACCTATCGGGCCTGTACAGAGTTCTTCTTCTTCTATGGCATCAACAGGGCACACATGTGATATTATTTGTCGTCGTTGTAAGGGAAGAGGACATTTGGCGAGAGAATGCAAATCTTAGGGTGTGATGATTGCTACTAAGGATGGTGGGTATCAGTCCGCTAGTGACTATGATGACGAGACTTTGGCTCATATTACACGTGAAGAACACGGTGGAGATGATTTTGATCATGAGACGCAATACATGGCTCCTGAAGATGCTGACATGTATGAATGTTTAGTTTCTCAACGTGTTTTGAGTGTGCAGGTCACACAAGCTGAGCAAAATCAGAGGCATAATTTGTTCCATACAAAGGGAATTGTGAAGGAATGTTCTGTTCGCATCATCATAGATGGAGGGAGCTGCAACAACTTGGCAAGCATGGAGGTGGTGGAGAAGCTATCTCTCACCACAAGACCACATCCACATCCTTACTACATCCAATGGTTCAACAACGGTGGCAAGGTTAAGGTAATACGTACTATTCGTGTGCATTTTAGTATCTCTACATATGTTGATTATGTTGATTGTGATGTGGTACCCATGCAAGCATGTTCCTTATTACTCGATAGACCATGGCAATTTGATAAAAAAAATCTGTACACCATGGTAGAAATAATCAGTATACTCTTGTTCATTAGGATAGCCATATTACTTTGCTTCCTATGACTCCTGAATTCATTTTGAAAGATGATATTAATAGAGCTAATAAAGCAAAACAGGAGAAAAATAAGAGTGAAAATCAGATTGTGGCAAAAGAATTTGAGCAACAATTGAAAAGTAATAATAAACCATCTAGTGTTGCTTCTGAAATTAAATTGAAAAGTGCATGTTTACTTGCCACAAAATCTGATATTGATGAGCTAGATTTCAGCAAATCTGTTTGCTATGCTTTTATGTGCAAAGAGGCATTATTTTCATTCGAGGACGTGCTTTCCTCTTTGCCCCCTACTGTCACTATCATTTTGTAGGAGTTCGATGATGTCTTCCCACAAGACGTGCCACCGGGATTACCGCCTATTCGAGGGATTGAGCATCAAATTGACTTAGTTCCCGGTGCATCGCTACCCAACCATGCACCATACTGTACCAATCCAGAGGAGACGGAGGAGATTATGCGTAAAGTATAGGAGCGACTGGACAAAGGTTACATACGTGAATCTCTTAGTCCTTGTGTTGTTCCTATTATACTAGTGCCTAAAAAGGATGGTACGTCGCATATGTGTGTTGATTGTAGAGGCATTAATAATATTACTATTCGTTATCGTCATCCTATTCCTAGGCTAGATGATATGCTTGATGAATTGAGTGGCTCTACAATTTTCTCCAAAGTTGATTTGCGTAGTTGATACCATCAAATTCGTATGAAATTAGGAGATGTAACGACCCGAATTTGATAAGATTCGATGTCTCTGTGCTCACTGTGCTAGTCCCTGGATCGACTTGCTAGCACACACAGTACATATGAATATCAAATAATAAGTGCATCATTTACTATAACGTATGATCCAGAATTTATAAAATATTACAAACTGAGTAGCACATAGCTAACTTATTCAATAATAACAGCGGAAAGGTAGCATAATAAACGACGAGTCCATCAATGCCCACTAGAGAACATGTCGAGTGATGGCTCGCGACCCTACTGTATCTGACTGATCATCTGAAAATCCCGCAACATGATAAGTTGCAACCACAAAGGGTCAATACATTGAATGTATTGGCAAATCACACAAAATGATATATCAAACCTACATCCACAAAGCAATGTATGACAAACAAAACACACAAGTTAGTTTGGAGAAGAATGTCCTCACCTACCTCCACTACCTGAACTCACAACCGTCTCTAGTTTACTCGCCCAAGATAACCCAAAGATTCTAAATAAACATGACAAGAACTTCAGAAGTATGTCTCAAGTGCGCTCTGTCAGTGGCGCATTCTCTAGGAACAATAGAGCACTCTGCCAAGGACGCATTCACCTGATTTAAGTTCCAAAAACTAAACCTCGCCTCAAGTGCGCTCTGTCAATGGCGCATTCTCTAGGGGCAATAGAGCGCTCTGCCAGTGACGCATTCACCTGGTTAATAATCCCGAGCCTACGGCTATAAACACTCATCACTTTCATGGATCACTCGAGACATGCCCACGTCTACCATGGCAAGTTGATCACACCATCACAGAGCACAATCAAGACCAAACATGACAACACGGGGTACACATATCAGGCCAACACATATATCATAGCATAAAACCACACATGCATAGCAGAATATAAGATGAGCATAATCAAAAAGTGCAACTTGCCTTGAACGCTGTTGAAGTACTCTAACGCTCAATTCTGATCCGCTTCACACTCCGGACAATCTATACGATTAACGAAGGCACCGGTAAATAAACCGTACTCCCATAACACCACAATAAAGTAAACAGCAACAAATTCAAATAAAAACTTAAATAACAGAACTTATCAGTAGGTATATATCATCTACATGCTGGCAGAATCACAATGCAAAAAGAATCAACTGAATTGGATCAATGGTTTAAAAGATATGGCCTCCGGAAGTTTGAATTCAAATTTAAACAACTTCATATTTGAATAGTTCAACAATGTGAAATTTTGATTCTGCGGTATTCTTCTGGTCTCTACGAGTACACAGGAAAAAGAATCGATGAATTTGGAGTTCCGGATGTCAAGATAAACCTAAATGAAAATTTGATATGGAATCTGCAAAGAACAATTATGCCATAAAAGCGTTTCGGGAAGAACTGCCGTGGCTGCCGTGGACGTGCCACGTGTCGCATGATGATTGGCTGGAGGTTGTTTGCTGCTGTGGCTAACCGACGAACGTCCACTAAATAGTGCATACCGGTTTATAGAGAAAAAAACAGCACTGATCTAATCTAGACCGTCGGAGGGAGATCGGACGGATGGGATGACTCACCGGAGAGGAACAGAGTATGCCAGCCGGAATTGAACGAGACGGCGGCGGCACGGCTCGGATTTGAAACTGGCGTCGCTGGAGAGGCCTCCCGAGCTCGGGGAGAACAGGACGAGGCGAGGAGGGACACGTCGAACTCCAAAACGTCCTCTGGGACGACCGGGCCTTCTGCTAAAGTATGTGAGGTTCGGCTGGAGCGGCGACGGCGGTGTTCGTCGGGGCGGAGGTCGAAGCACTCGGGTGGGTGCTTCCCTGCGAGAACTAATAGGTGAGGGAGAGAGAAGAGACCATGGGTAAGAGAATAGGGGCAGAAGCAGAAGCTAGGAACCTTCTGTGGCGATGAAATCGAGTGGCGGAGGTGCTCCTGCGGTGGCGGACTCCGGCGAGATCCGGGCAAGGTGAAACAGGCACGGGAGAGAGGTATTTTGCCAAAAATCGGCAGAGGAGAGTAAGTGGACTATTTATACGGAGTGAAGACTGGACGAGGGACAGTAGATCGATCGGAAACGATGGGGATTTGGATCGGGAGGAGTCTCCAGGAAGAACACGGGCAGAGGAGAGAGATGACAAGCGGGCCATCCCTGTCAGCGGGAGAGAGAGAAGAAAAGAAAAACAAAACGTGAACTGCAGGGTGGGCTGTGGCTGTGCGGGAAATGGGCTGGCCTGCCTGTTGGGCTGCGCGCGCGGGCGAGGAAAAGGAGCTGGGCTGCAGCTGTGCTGCACGACGGCACTGTGCACGCGTGTGCGGTTTCTCTTTTTTTTAAACCTCTGCTACAGAAGTAATAATATAGCTAAACAAATCTAAAACAAATCAAAATAAAATTACCAGAACACATAGTAAGACATTAATGCTACTTTACAAAATAGTGAACATTTTTAAAACACAAATACACTAGAAAGAATATTTTGCAATACATGCATATAAAGAGTATGATAACAACTATAAAATAATTTTGAGTTACTACAACGCCAAAAATAATTTAGGTGGACACCAGAATATACTCTTAGCATTTTCTAATAGGGGAGAAGTCATATTATGCCCACTCCAAATATATTGCCTTGAGTTGAAAAACACTTTGAATATTCAGAAATTTTAAATAAGCATAGAAATCATGATGAAAAGAATGATCCTATTAACATTCCAAATTTTAAAAATTTGGGATGTTACAGGAGATGAATGGAAAACAGCATTTAAAACTAAGTTTGGTTTATATGAGTGGTTAGTCATGCCTTTTGGGTTAACTAATGAACCTAGTACTTTCATGAGACTAATAAATGAAGTTTTACGTGCTTTCATTGGACGATTTGTGGTAGTATATTTTGATGATATACTGATGTATAGCAGATCTTTGAAGGAACATTTGGAACATTTACGTGTTGTTTTTATTGCTCTACGTGATGCACGTTTGTTTGGTAACCATTGGAAGTGCACCTTCTTCACCGACCGAGTATCTTTTCTTGGCTATGTTGTTACTCCACAGGGAATTGAAGTAGATAAAGCCAAGATTGAAGCTATTGAGAGTTGGCCGCAGCCCAAAACGGTCACACAAGTAAGGAGTTTTCTTGGCCTCGCTGGATTCTATAAGCGTTTTGTGAGAGATTTCAGCAAACATTGCTGCACCTCTCAATGAGCTTACAAAGAAGGGTGTGCCTTTTGTTTGGGGTACCGCACAGTAAGAAGCCTTCACGGTATTGAAAGATAAGTTGACACATGCTCCTTTACTCCAACTTCCTGGTTTTAATAAGACTTTTGAGCTTGAATGTGATGCTAGTGGAATTGGATTAGGAGGTGTGTTATTACAAGATGGCAAACATGTTGCATACTTTTCTGACAAATTGAGTGAGCCTAGTCTGAATTATTCTACTTACGATAAAGAATTATATGCTCTTCTCAGACTTTAGAAACATGGCAACATTATTTATGGCCCAAAGAATTTGTTATACATTCTGATCATGAATCGTTGAAACATATTAAAAGTAAAGCTAAACTAAATCGTAGACATGCTAAATGGGTTGAATTCATTGAGACTTTCCCTTATGTCATTAAACACAAGAAGGGTAAAGAAAATGTTATTGCCGATGCATTGTCCCATCGCTATAGTATGCTTTCACAACTTGACTTCAAAATACTTGGTTTGGAGGCCATCAAAGATCAATATGTGCATGATGCTGATTTTAAAGATGTAATGCAGAATTGTAAAGATGGAAGAATGTGGAACAAGTTTGTCGTTAATGATGGATTTGTGTTCCGTGCTAACAAGCTATGCATTCCAGCTAGCTCCATTCGTCTTTTGTTGTTGTAGGAGGCGGATGGAGGAGGATTAATGGGACACTTTGGCATGAAGAAGACGGAGGACGTACTTGCTACACTTTTCTTTTGGCCAAAGATGAGACGGGATGTTGAGTGTTTTGTTGCTCGCTGCACTACAAGTCAAAAAGCTAAGTCACGACTCAATCCTTATGGTTTATATATGCCTTTGCCTGTACCTAGTGTTCCTTGGGAGGATATATCTATGGACTTTGTTTTAGGTTTACCTCAAACAAATAAGGGGATGGATAGCATATTTTTTGTCGTGGATAGATTCTCGAAAATGGCACATTTTGTACCATATCATAAAAGCGATGATGCTATTAATGTTGCTGATTTGTTCTTTCGTGAAATTATTCGCTTGCATGGTGTGCCAAATACTATTGTTTCATATCGTGATACTAAATTTCTTAGCCACTTTTAGAGATGTTTATGGGCTAACTTGGGGACTAAACTGCTTTTTAGTACTACTTGTCACCCCCAAACTGATGGACAAACTGAAGTAGTCAATAGAACTTTGTCTACTATGCTTAGGGCTGTTTTGAAGAATAATAAGAAAATGTGGGAAGAATGCTTCCCTCATATTGAATTTGCTTATAATAGTTCATTGCATTCTACTACTAAGATGTGCCCTTTTGAAATTGTGTATGGTTTCCTACCTCGTGCACCTATTGATTTATTGCCTCTTCCATCTTCGGAGAAGGTTAATTTTGGTGCTAAAGAACGTGCTGAATTGATTTTAAAAATGCATGAGTCAACTAAGGAAAACATTGAGCGTATGAATGCTAAATATAAACTTGTTGGAGATAAGGGTAGAAAACATGTTGTGTTTGCACCTGGAGAGCGTGTTTGGTTACATTTTCGTAAGGATAGATTTTCTAATTTTCGCAAATCAAAGCTAATGCCATGTGCTGATGGTCCTTTTAAGGTGTTAGAGAAAATAAATGATGATGCATATAAACTTGAGCTGCCTGCAGATTTTGGGGTTAGTCCCACTTTTAACATTGCAGATTTGAAGTCTTATTTGGGTGAGGAAGATGAGCTTCCGTCGAGGACGACTTCATTTCAAGAAGGGGAGGATGTTGAGGACATCAATACCATTGTTGCACCCACAGGCCCTACTGTTATACATATTGGACCAATTGCTAGAGCTCGCGCACGCCAATTAAATTACCACGTACTTTCGTTTCTCGGTAATGATTCTAATGTTCATGAGAATATGATGCTGCCTAAATTGGATACATTTGTTTTGCTTACAAAAGAAGGGCCTATCTTGGACAAGAAAGATGAACCTTGGAGCAAGTTCAAGCATGGAGATGATGGCGTGCGCAAGGGGAACAAGAACGGACTTACAAGTGATGATTCCAGGACTTTGAAGCCACCATAATGAGTGGATGAGGCCTTGTACGAAATATACAAAATGCCACTTCATAAGTTTCGTCCAGAGGCTATTCTAGCTGCTGCGTCACCTTATGTTTGGGCCAAGCCCATGTAATTTCGAAATACTTGATTATAGGCTGTTTTTAGAGTCCGTATGTGTGGGGAAACAAGAGTTAGGGTTGGTTTCGGACCCCTCCTCCAAGGGTCACAAAATCCTCCCCTCTCTCCTCCATATATACAGCCCTTAGGGCATCGTTTAGACTTTGGGTTTTGTTTAGATTAAAGTTCACCATAGCTGCAACTTCGCGTACTTTGTTTGTGTTCAACAACCAGACAAAGACATCACAGAACCCCACCATGATCAATAAAGCTTTCCTCTTATATTCACAATATCCAGATTGCAATCTTAGTTTCTTCCTTGTTCTTCGTTTGCCTGCAGGAAACAGACCTTCATGGTCAGGTAGATCGTGCTCTGGCGTGGTCAATAACCTCTCGGAGTTGGTTTAGCGATTGCTAAGGCGGCATCTTCTTCGCACGTTCGTAGTCGAATCATCAATGTCGACTTCCTCCAAAATGATAGCCACAATCTCATCGAAAGACGGGACACCTTTGCCTCTATCAAATTCTCCATGAACTTAATACACTAGATGCATGCTGGATAGCGGTCGATGTGTGGAGTAATAGTAGTAGATGCAGGCAGGAGTCGGTCTACTAATCTTGGACGTGATGCCTATATAATGATCATTGCCTGGATATCATCATAATTATTTAAGGTTCTATCAATTGCCCAACAGTAATTTGTTCACCCACCATTTGCTATTTTTCTTGAAAGAAGCCACTAGTGAAACCTATGGCCCACGGGTCTTCTTTCTCATTTATTTGCCTTTGCGATCTATTTTTATTTGCTTTTATTTTCAGATATACTAAACCAAAAACCCAAAAATACTTTGTTGCACTTTTATTTTATTTGCGATCTATTTATTCAATCTATTACAACTCTCTCCCGTCTTCGCACCAATTTCTAGCACCGTTACCCGAAAGGGATTGACAACCCCTTTAACACGTCGGGTTGCGAGGATTTGTTATCTGTGTGCAAGGGTTGTTTACATTGTGTTGCTGGGTTCTCCTACTGGTTCGATAACCTTGGTTTCATATTTGAGGGAAATACCTACCGCCATTGTGTTGCATCGTCCTTTCCTCTTTGGGGAAATACCGACGTAGCTTCAAGCGACATCAAAAGGGATTTCTAGCACTGTTGCCGAGGAGAATCAAGTCAAGATAGCCTCCTATCAACACGCCATTTCTGGCACCATTGCCGGGAAGGATATTCAACATATACCAGGTTCCTAATCACAAATCTCATTGCCTCGCAATTTACTTTATTTGCCATTTGCCTCCTGTTTTCCTCTCCCCCACTTCACTAAAATTTGTCGTTTTATTCGCCTCTCTTTTCCGTTCGTCGTTTTCTTGTCGGTTTTGTCTTTGTGTGCAACCTTGTTTGCCATTATTATCATTATGGAAAGTTCTTCCTCTATTGCTTGCACTCCCAAGAACGGGGTTCTCAACTTTAAACAAAGGGGAGGAGAAAATTTAAAAGATGCTTGGTATAGGATTTGCAATGCTCATAATAGATCTACTTGTAAGTAATCCACCGCTGTTCTTCTTCGTTGTTTTTATGTTGGCATCACCACTTGGTATAGATTCGTCCTTGATACGATTACCGATGCAAATTTCTTGATGTGTCCTTCTCTTGATGCCTTTAATGCTATGGGAAATTTAGTGGGCTCACCACCACTTATGATCAATGAAACAACTTTGACTCTTGAGCATGTTATGGAAAGACTAGATGCTATTGAAAAGAAAATGCTCAACGAAGATCATATGGAAATTATAGATAAAAAGATTCATAATTTTTCTACCAATACTGTGTCAAAAGTGGGAGATATTCTTAAGTTGTTAAAAGAGAAGGGTACCTTAATACATGAAAGAATAGAAGAAAGTCTGTCTCGGATTGATAAACTAGAAGAAATCTTTAGTAATCTAAGCATGGCTTTTGCTTCCGCTAAACCTATCGAGAAAACTCCCGTAAGGAGGGGTAGATCCAAGAATAAGGGTGCAACTTCTAGTAATAGTAATAATGGAGATCTTAAGATGATTAATGTTCACCCGGATTTTGTTGAAGTGATAAGAGATCCTTTTTGCAAGAATGAAATCTTTCAATTTATTCCTAGGAGTATTGTTATTGAAGATCTTTATGCTAAATCTCTGAAGGATTCTAAGTGTTTGATTGAAGAGTTGAGACAAAGATGACAAAACGTAGATCCTTGCTTTATGCCTAGCTAAGGGTGTAAAACTATGGCGCTTGTTGGGAGGCAACCCAATGAATAAATTTTATTTTTGCTTTTTGCTTTATGTTCTTAAGTGTTAGTACAATTATGCTACTGTTATGAGTGTGTGTTTTATGTTTTAATTAGTGTTTGTGCCAAGTAAAGCCTTTAGGATCTTCTTGGGTGATAGTTGTTTGATCTTGCTAAAAAATAGAAACTTTTATGATCACGAAATTAATTTCATTTTTTACCAGAGAGCGATAAAATACCCATTCCACTTGCAATAGTTCAATATACAAATTTCTCAAGTTGTCCTTATTTTTCATAATTTTTGGAGTTACAGAAGTATTCAAAATAGTCAGATTGCTACAGACTATTCTGTTTTGACATATTCTGTTTTCTTTGTGTTGTGTGCTTATTTTGATGGCTCTATGGTTTTCTTTGATGAGTTTTTTCCATAGAAAAGTTGGAATACAGTAGATATAATACAAAAAATATGAATTGGTTTGATATAGTACTTATAGTAGTGATTTATTATTCTTATACTAACGGATCTCACGAAGGTTTTGATGAGTTTTGTGTGATTGAAGTTTTCAAGTTTTGGGTTATCTTACGATGGATGAAGGAAGGATGGAAGAGCCTAAGCATGGGGATGCCCCGACATCCCAAGCTATTATCCAAAACTGAGCAACCAACTAAGCTTGGGGAATGCCCCCGAGTGGCATCCCCGCTTTCTTCCAACGATCATCGGTATTTTACTTGAAACTATATTTTTATTCATCACTTGATATGTGTTTTTCTTGGAGCATCTTGTATGATATGAGTCTTTGCTTGTTTTGTTTTATGTTTTACATCATCAATCCTTGCTGGACACACCTATTTGAGAGAGCCAAAATTATGTCATGACTTGTTAGAATTGCTCTCTATGCTTCACTTATTTTTTTTGAGCAATGGACTTGCTCTAGTGCTTCACTTATATCTTTTTGAGCATGGTGTGCTTTAGTATTTTTGAAGAAATGCTCTCTTTCTTCACTTAGATTTATTTGAGAGTTGGTAAAATTTTCAAGAAATTCTCTCTTGATTCACTTAAATTAATTTGAGAGAAAGAAAAATATATTATGCTCATGATCTTCACTTATATTTGTTGGAGTTTTTCAAAAACAATACATGAAAATTAGTCCCAAAGTGACAGATATCCAAGAAGGATATAATAAAAACTTTCATGAAGATCATTGGAGAAAATAAACTTGATTCTTAGTAATAGTTTTGAGATATGGTGATGTGATATGTGAGTTATGTTGGTGAGTAATAATGCTTTAGTAAGAATATTGGTGTTAAGGTTTGTGATTCCCTATGCAAGTACGAAAGTCAATAGTCATGCAATGAAAGTATATCCTACTTATGGTGCATTATTCGGATTTATTTATGCTTAATGCTTGCTTATGAGATTATATGTTTCTTAGTTGGTCGCTTCCCAATCTTTTGCTAGCCTTCATTTGCACTAAGTATGATCACTACTTGTGCATCAAAAAACCTTTAACCCAGTTTTGCCACATGAGTCCACTATATCTACCTATATGCGGTATTCTTTTGCCATTCTAAGAAAATTTGCATGTACCATCTCTAATTTTCAAAATAAACTTCTCTTTTGTGTGTTTGTTTCGCTCGTGGAGCGACGAGGGGTGGCTAATATTTTCCATGCTAGATGTGTTATTCTCAAGATGAGTGTTTATTCACTTGTCATTGCACGAGAGTAAGGCAAAGGTATTAGGGTTGCCCAGTCCGGAAATGAAAAAAACAAAATTGAATTTACTTTATGTTGTCAAATAATAAGTTCCTTGGAAAGTGTTGGTATGGAGGACACCCGTGGATACGGTTAGCCATGCAAAGTGAAAGTATGGTGGAAAAGGGAATAAACTTTATTTTCCGTTTGGGAACCGCCTATGATATATCTATGCGTGGAAAGTATTGGGAAATCTAAGTTGTTTTCATTGGTGGGATAGATACACCTCTCAAAAAAAATTATCCCTAAGTTTTTCGCTTTGCGCTCTGGCACCTCTACAAATCCCTACTTCCCTCTGCGAAGGGCCTTTCTTTTACTTTATGCAATTTTTATTTTGAGTCTCCATCTTCTCTTATAAAAGCACCAACTAAAGTATTGGGTGTAGCTAATATTCGAGTGCTTTGAACAACTAAAAGTCCAATTGTCCATGCTACAAAGAAAAGAATATGATATGACATGATAGGCAGCATTCCACATCAAAAATTCTGTTTTTATCACTTACCTAATCGAGGACGAGTAGGAGTTAAGCTTGGGATGATGATATGTCGCCAACTTATCTATAATTTTTGATTTTTCCATGCTGTTATATTATCAATCTTGGATGCTTTATAGTCATTTTATATCATTTTTTGGTACTAACCTATTGATATAGTGCCAAGTGCTAGTTCATGTTTTTTCGTGTTTTTTACATCACAGAAAATCAATATCAGACGGAGTCCAAATGCAACGAAACTTTACATAGAATTTTTATGGGATAAAAGGAACACAACGGGCCTTGGCTGCGCGTAGGGAGTGCCTCGGGTGGGCACAACCCACCAGGGTGCGCCAGGAGGCCCAGGCGTGCCCTAGTGGGTTATGCCCACCTCGGGTGCCCCCGGACCGCCTCTTTGCTCTATAAATACCCCAAAAATCCCAGAACCCTAGGGGAGTCGACGAAATATTCATCCAACTGTCGTAGAGTCTAGAACTACCAGATCCAATCTAGACACCATCTCGGATGGGGTTCACCACCTCCATTGGTGCCTCCCCAATGATGTGTAGTAGTTCTTTGTAGACCTTCAGGTCCGTAGTTAGTAGCTAGATGGCTTCATCTCTCTCTCTTGATTCTCAATACAATGGTCTCTTGGAGATCCATATGATGTAAATCTTTTGCGGTGTGTTTGTTGGGATCTGATGAACTTTGAGTTTATGATCATATCTATCTTTTTATATCCATGAAAGTTATTTGAGTTTCTTTGATCTCTTATATGCATGATAATGGATTGCTTGGGACTTGATTGCTTTCTTTGCCTCAAACTTGATATCTAACGGAAGGAGTTCAGTCGCCCACTTCTCCACTCGACCAGTTGCATCTCTGTTGTTCAGAATTTATGATAATGGAGCATCACTAACAACTGAAACTGAGTGATCTGAGAAGTAATGTGCAACTGTCTTTGTCGTCATATAAATTCCATAAACCAACTTCTGATAATGAGGATATCTCTGCTTGGACGGGGTTAAGACTTCAGAAATATAATACATTGGGCGCTGAACTTTGAAGGCTTTGCCTTCTTCTTCCTGCTCGACCGTGAGCACTGTACCAACAACTTGTCAAGTGGCTGCGAAATGAAGCAGTAAAGGCTCTATGCTGATTGGAGTAGCAAGCACCGGCTGGGTGGAAAGCAGGGTTTTGAGCTCTACAAACGCTACGTCCGCTTCACGAGTCCACTCAAACTTGTCAGACTTCTTCATCAGTCGGTAAAGAAGCTCAATGCGGCCAGGCAACCAGTAAGCTTCTGGACATCATGCACACGCACAGGGCATTTCATTCGGAAAATTGCACCAACTTTTTCTAGGTTTGCATCGATCCCTCATTTGGAAACGAGAAAACTGAGTAACTTTCCTCCTAGGACTCCGAATGTGCACTTTGATGGATTAAGCTTGATATCATACCTTCTCAGATTGGCAAAGGTTTCGGCGAGGTCAGCTAGTAGGTCGGAACATTTACGTGACTTAACCACGATGTCATCCATGTATGCTTCCACATTCCAACTGATTTGAGTCAGCAGACACTTCTGAAACATGCGCATGAATGTGGCACCAGCATTCTTGAGACCAAAGGGCATGGTAACATAGCAAAAGCACCCGAATGGGGTGATAAAAGCTGTTTTTATTTCATCAGGACCATACAGTCAGATTTGATGGTACCTAGAATAAGCGTCCAGAAAGGACAAACGCTCGCATCCCGCAGTCGAGTCAACAATTTGATCGGCGCGGGGCATAGGGAAATGATCTTTCAGGCAGGCCCGATTGATATGCTTGAAGTCGATGCACATGCGAAGTGAATAGTCCTTTTTGGGGACCATGACCACATTGGTGAGCCACTCAGAGTGGTATATCTCGTGGATGAACTCAGCTGCCAGAAGCTGAGTCACCTCCTCACCAATTGCTTTCCTCCTCTCCACGGTGGACCAACGGAGATGCTCTTTGACAGGTTTTGCTTTCGGGTCGACTGGCAAATGGTGCTCAGCCAGTCACCTGGGTACACCTGGCATGTTAGAAGGTTCCCATGCAAAGATGTCCCAGTTGTCACGGACGAACTGGATGAGCTCTTCTTCCTATTTGTTGTCGAGTGTTGTTGAGATATGAGTCGGAGCAGCATTAGGATCGGTTGGGTGAACATGAACTTGTTTCGTTTCACTGGATGACTGAAATGAAGATTCTAAAGCGGGATTCTTCGCATGCAGCGAATCACTCAGATCTGCGTTCTTCTGGTACTCTTGCATTTCCACTGCTGCCATCTGTTCATCGGCAATCTTTGAGCCTTTCTGGAAACATTCCTCCGCTCTCCACCGGTTACTAGTGATCGTAATCACACCTTTGGGCCCAGGCATCTTCAACTTGAGGTATACGTAACATGGTCGAGCCATGAAGCGAGTATACGCAAGCCTGCCCAAAATAGTGTGATAAGCACTGTGAAAATCCCCAACTTCAAATGTCAACTTTTTCTTCTGATAGTTCTTCGAATCGCCGAAAACCACGTCATGAATGATCTGGCCGAGTGAATCAGCTTTTTCCCAGGAATGACACTGTGGAAGTGCATATTGCTTTCACTAAGTTTGGACATCGGGATGCCCATCTCTCGGAGAGTCTCAGGATAAAGAATGTTCAAGCCACTGCCACCATCCATTAGGACCTTGGTCAATCGGGTGCCTCCGGTGACCGGGTCGACCACCAATGCTTGCCGCCATGGGGTAGCAACACGTGTCGGGTGATCTGACTGGTCAAATGTAACGGGAGTCTTTGACCACTTCAAATATGTTGGTGTTGCCGGAGCAACCATGTTCACTTCTCTGTTAATGACTTACAATCGACTTTTAATCTCAACATCAGCGAAAATCATCAAAGTGGCATTGATGTTGGGGAAACCATCATCTTCCTCTTTGTCCTCATCCTTATCAGACTCTTTCTCTTTCTCCTTGGACTGGCCCTCCCGGAATTGCTGGATAAGGAGTCGACACTGTCGAGTGGTATGCTTGGGGTAAATCAGGTTTCCCTCTTCATCCACTTTGGTGTGTATATGACGCGGCAGATCTAACACATCATTTCCTGCCGAATCCTTCACCTTTTTGGGGACCCATGGACCTTTAGGTTTTTCCTTGAATTTTCCCTGAGTCATTGCTGCGGCTTCACTAGGAGCGGCGGGTTCGGCCTTGCCCTTCTGTTTTCGACTAGAATTACCTCCTTTGGCATCTTGGGCGACTGGTTTGCTCTTGCCACTGCGGAGTTGGTCTTCTTCTTCACCGTTAGCGTACCGAGTGGCTATTTCCATCATTCGGGTTAGAGTCATATCTCCTGCCCGACCGAATTTCAGGTTCAGCTCTCAGTACTAAACGCCCTCCTTGAAGGCGCAAACTGCTTGGTGTGGCAACAAGTTTTCCACTGTGTGATGCAAAGTGGTCCACCTCTGGATATAATCTCTCAACATCTCATTCGGCTTCTGAACACAATGCTGCAACTCTGTCAGCCCTGTAGGCCACTTGCAAGTGCCTTCAAATGTTCTAACAAACACTCGGTCCAACTCTTCCAAGCTAAATATGCTGCCAGGAGCCAACTGATTTAACCAAGCTCTGGTTGACCCTTCCAACATCAAAGGAAGGTGCTTCATGGCTACTTCATCATTACCGCCGCCAATCTGCACAGCCACTTGGTAATCCTCTAGCCAAGTGTTAGGTTGGGATTCACCAGTAAACTTACTTACCCCAGTCGCCAATCTAAAGTTGGGAGGGATTTCTGCGGCTTTGATGGCACTGCTGAAACACTCAGGTCCTGATACATGCACTCAACTGCTCGTTGGTCGATCTCTGTCTTGTCCTTCCCTATGAGCTCTATTCCGGTCGACCAATCCTTGTACCAAAATTGATCTTGCATCAAACCCAGGTTCTCTGGGGTCGACTAGATGTCTTTGCTCGTCACCATACAGATGTCTATCATCGGGTCACCGGGGTGCATACGACCCGCCCCTCGGAGGGGGCGTGGACACTCGACAACGGTCCCCATGGCCGAACCATTGATCATTTTGCTCGTAATTCCGACCCATGTACTGCTCTTGACGGTGTTTCGGCCCTCACGTCGCGGAGGCGATCTTGGGCTATGAGCCGAGTGGATAGTGTCCGCAACCACATATCTGCTAGGTATCCTGTTGCGCGACTGGGAAACTGTTGTGTTCTGCTCTCCCGCTGCACAGAGCAGCGCTCGAATCTGCATCAAACCTTTTCCAGCCTATGACTGGAATGGCTAGATTGACTCTGCTATGCGGGCTGCAGCAGTAAGATTCTGAATTAGGGTATGGTATATCTGAAGCTCGGGTGGAAACAATTGTCGCTGTCTGGATTCTGGGACCAACCATCGAGCGCTATCGTCGAGTGAACGCTGGAGATTCTCTAGTCGCGTGCGCTCAGCCAAAGTGCCCAGGCGCACAGTCTCTAAGGCCCGAGCCTTGGAGGTTTCCCTAACGATGGGAGTGTGGAATGCCTCTGTATTGCGATGATGCAGCTCCTCTCGCTGCCGCGAAGTAAGGGCTTGAGGACGATATTCCTCGTGAACATGTGACGGATCACTGCCGCCATCGCCGCCGTCGCCGTGCTGGAAACCAGGTGGGGTGCGCGGTGTGTCGACCATCAGGACTTCTGTCGCAGAGTCGCTGCTGTAACACTCGGACACGGTCTCAACGGAGCCAGTCGAACAGCTCGTAGAGAGATTCGCCGGGCTCGATTGCCGTGACTTGAGGGGTGGCCGACCGGCGAGCCACCGCATGCTTGATCCACCGCTAAGCCGCGATCGACCGGATCGCTTGCGGCATCGAGCAGCAAAGATCGAAGACGTTGCGGCACCGAACGATACTGGGTTGACGGTGTGATAGCCTGGATTTTTGCCTTCTCTCTTTTTTCGGACTTGTCTTCTCTCTTTTTCCGGACGTGGTTTTTGCCCTGACTTGATTTGGGTTTTGGATCATTTCAAATGGACTTGTCACTTGGGAATATCCTTGGCTTTCACCCAAGTGACCTATCTAGCTTATTCCTCTAATAAATCCACAAAACAATCAAGTGAATATTTTTAATAAAAGAAAAATATTCATTTTTCTCTCTGAAATTCAATTCGGAAACTTTTGATCCAAAGCAACCCCCATTTTTCTTGCCTAGAAAAATCTGAAATAATTCCTGAATATTCTTAGAACCTTGGCAGACCTTCCCATGCAAAAATATTGCATCACTTTTTGTAATATTTTTGCTGTAAAAATCATTTCTCTTCTGGCCCAAAATTCTAGTTTGTACAGCAAGTACATTTTTCCTTGAGCTTTTGGCCTTGATCTTTCTTGAGCTTAAACACCCTCCTAAGAAACCCTAAACCCTAGGAGATCAGCCCTAATGGCCTTCTAGAAGGTGGCCAAACTTGGTGACCAAGTTTCTGGTCAAAACCTTGCCAGCTTAGTAGAGTCAAGTCTGGTCGGCCTGGGCATGAGCTATCCCCTCTCTTAGACTAAACACTGCATGGAAAAACGCGTAGACAAGGTTTGGCCGAGCCTGGGTGTCGTTTTGACCATGCCAGCTTGGTGACCGCGCGAGGACACGGCGCCTGGCAACGTCTCGAAGCGCTCTGGCTGGCGTTTTCCCCTTTGTTTCGTGCATGCTCGTTCCAGCGCTCGCTGATGCCTGCCGCGCCACGCCACCGGCCCCGACCCATCACCCTTGACCGCTCCATGGCGCTCGCCGACGCCGGAGCCGCCTCCGCAAGCACGGGCATGTCGTGGCCAAAATGCCACAGTGCGCGCGTGCGCTTGTCCACTTCCTCCACCGCTTCCTATGCTCGTCCACGAGCGTGGGCAAGCTCCTGCATTGATGCTGAGTGTTTGCCCCCTCGCCTTGGAGCATCTCGTCATCGTTCGCTATGTGTCTAGAGAGCTCCGGCGGCGACACGTCCCCCCTTGCTCCGGCTATATATAGCGACCCCGCCTTGAATCCTAGCCAAGCACCACTCCACACCATCTCCACAAACATGTAGACGAGCAGCAACTCGTTCAGGCAGGCCTCTGGCCGTCGCCCTGACCAGAGGACTCCGGCGATCCCTGCAGTCCAGCCGCCACTCTCAGGTGCCTCTCGAGCTCAAGCAACTACTTGGGCGGGGCCTTAGTGGTCTGTTGGTGCTGCCTGGACATCGCTGAGCCCTCGGAGCCATCCCTAGCCGTCGTCTTCAACCTCTCCGACGAAACCCGTTCACCACCGTAGCTTGCGAGCTCAACTACGAGCAGCTCCGTCCACCCCACGCCAAGCCACGGGTACGGACAGGTGCACCACGAGCCCCACTTCAATCCTATCCTTCTAGCCTAGCCCCAAACCCCCTCGTCGCCGGTGTGAGCTCCAGTGAAGCCCCGCCTCTCTCTGATCTCGTTATCCCCCTCTCCCTCCTAATGCGTGGGACCCACCTGTCGGTCTCACCACTCGTGCCCGAAGCGGTACGAGTGGAGGCGCCTTTCCCGTTTAGGTCTTCGACGTCACCCCACCCCCTAGTTTTCGGTTTAATTCAAATATTATTCAAAAAATTGACTAAACTTTGACCAGACACCACTTCTAAACCATAAGTCCAAATGATTTGATTCTTTTTGCATTGTCTTTGTTCCAGAAAGCTCTAGCAGCACACCAAAAGGTGGATTTTTTCTTGCTGCCTATAATTTCTGGTGATTTTCAGAATGTGTTTTGATAATTATTTTTGTGGTTCTAAATTCTTTTCAGAAGGAGAAGCTTGTCTTGAAGCAAACCAAGGGGGGTGTGATCCTCCGCTACACTAAGGCAAGCCACACCAGCATTTGGATGGTGTTATTTCAATATCTATGATTTTCTACTTGAATATGAGTTCTTATTTGCATTTAAAATTTGATAAATAAATTTGGTTAATTGCTAGTTACTTTACCCTGCTTGATATGCTTGTTTTAGCTACTGGTTGAATGCATGAACTTGTTTGGCTAAGTAGAGTAAAACTTTGCACTAGATATATGGCTATGGAAATTAATTATAGTTATTTTATTAAGTGATATTTTCAATTAAGAGATGAGCTAATAAAAATATTGTTTGATAAATAAAACAAGTTATAACCAGAGAAGTTTTGGTTCTTAGTATTGCAAGATGTTTATGAGTTTGATCCATGACAATGAGTTGTTTGCATTGCATGTCGAGTAGTTGCATGATTATGGTATTGTATCATGTTATTGATAAAAAAATTATCAAAGCTAAACTTGATTAAGTTCAACTTGAATATGGTGTTGATCACATCATGGTGCCATTGAATCGGGTTTTCAATTCAGTGCGACCACATTTACCTTATGGGAAGATCTTGATTCAGTCCTTTGTTGTGGCTCTCACCGGTGCCTCCCGCGAGGGAAGGTTATGGGCGTGCATACCCTGGCTTGGTAGGCAGACATAACCTTGTGTGCTCGTTTTTTTATGGTACCCTGTCCCCATTTGGGACCGTTTTTGCCACGATGGTGGTCGTTGGTGCCTTTGGTATACACGGGGCCACCCAAGACCTAGCCCTGAGAGGGAGTTGTTCGTGGTGTGTCATGAACTCTTGAGGTGTTCATGAGTGTTTGGTTTCAGGTGTGACCCCGGTGCAGTCACCGTTTGCTTACGAGGTAACCGTCTGGTAAGCGAGTCCATGTGAGTCGGTGCATGTTTCGTTTGCATTGCATCCGTAGTATTTCTTGCATTGAATTAATCAGATTAATTATCATGATATTGTCTGTCATCGTGATTATGTTTGTTGTGAGCTTGCAAGTACATTCAATGTACTGACGTGGCGTGTTATGCCAGATTTCAGGCAAGTCGGTTCGCATAGGAGCGCATCTCGTGTCTAGGCCATGTCCACGTCGGTGTCCCTGTGCTATGGAGTTCCACTTCATCGTTCTTCCGCTGCCGCGTAGTTCGTGTGATCGAGGCCCAGCCATGTTCATTAAATAATGCACATACTATTTAGCAGCACCATGTGTGCTGCTTGGCCTCGTGTAACGATGTAATTTCAGACTTATGTAACCCGCTAGCATCAATAAAGCGGTTATTTCTGTACCATGTTATTGTGTATTGCCAGAAGACTTGATCTCTGGGCTGGCAATGCGGGGTAAATCGGTTGCTCTGAGCCGGGGTGCCACAACGCTTGGTATCAGAGCCGCACTGATTGTAGGACACGCTAGACCGCTAGTGCGTTAGTGAAACGATAGATAGTTTCATTTGAGTGCCGGTAGTCATAGAAATTGGTTGTTGCATTGCATGCATGTTTATTTGTTGTTATTACTAACCGTATAGTTTGTGAGTGTAGATGGCACCAGTACCGATCTTGTACCATCCTGAGCTAGCTCCGTACACATCGTCGCGCCTGCTTCAGAACGTGTGGCGACGACTCTATCCAGAGGGTGCTGATCCAGAGTATCGGGTGTATCGCGAGCATCTGGACGGTGCATTGTATGAGTATTATGCTGAGGTCACTCTACACCATAGTTCCTCTTCCAGCGCTTGCACTCGTTCGACTAAGGGTGGTCTTGCTTCTATGCCATCTCAGTCGGTTTAGTTTGCTGCTATCGAGGCTCTTGTAGACTTGCGCTACAACGAGGTTCGCATGCACACCCACCCTGGTCTTTTATACTACCCATCTCTGCACTTGAATGGGCGTATCTGTTTTCCCTTCATTAATCCGGCGTGCGATCGTCCCACTAGCCACCTTTCTCTCTACATCACCGCTAGTTTCCTCCTGAACTATGAGTTAGCTCAGGAGCTTTCACGCGCTCGCACCGCTCTCGTGGCTGCTCGTTTGAGGAACCCTCTTCCCTCTATCATCTATACTACTCCAGTTCCTTCCGCCTCTGTTCCCCCGGTGACCTCGCAGGGTGCTGTTAACCCTCTGACAATGAACCCTCGTAGCGCTCCTGCTGCATGGTCTTCCCTTGTTGCTACTCCTGTCGCTCCTATGCTTAGATCCCATCCCCCGCCTACCCCTGAGGGAGAGCCCTCGAGGCAGTGCCAGCGCATCCCTCTTCCCCCAGAGGTCTCTACTATCAGTTCAAGATCTGGGTCCGGCTCCGGAGACGAGCCTGCAGCAGCACCATCCGAGCAGTAGATCGTTAGAGTATCGATGTAGTCATGAGCATGATGTACGACTGTAATCGCACTTGTCATGATGCATAGTTTCATGTACGAAGGTAGTAGACCTATTGTGATGTTTACTTTCATGTTGGGACTATGTATAATTATGTTGGACTCTTTTATTCGACCTGGTTTTCATTCGCTGCTTTCTTCCGGGATTTGTCATTGGCCTTTTCCCCCATTTTGGAATTTTCTCATCATGGTTGCTATGTATTGGGAAAACGAAAAATAGGATGACACATGGAGGCAGAAGCAGCCAAGCTTGTGAGGATGTCCCTCTTCGTCGCTCCGCAAGACAGGCATGACGTTCCCCTGAGCCATACTCGCCACCTCCGTCTCCACCGCCACATCCGCCTTCCACTGAGCAAATCATGCGAATGTTTGAAGAAAGAAGGAGCAACGATCTGCTGGAAATACTAAAAAGTGTACAAGTTACGATTGGGCAGAATGGAAACCAGAATGGCCATCACTCCAAGCTGTCAGATTTTCAGCGAACCAAGCCTCCCATTTTCAGCCACGCTATTGATCCGTTGGACGCCGATGACTGGCTAAGGACTATTGAGAGGAAGCTGGAGATTTCTCGCACTGAAGAAGGAGACAAGGTTCCCTTCGCAACGCATTATCTCGAAGGAGCTGCCGCTATATGGTGGGATAATGCCAAGACAATATGGCCTGCACATGAAGAAATTACTTGGACAAAATTCAAGGATCGGTTCCGCAAGTATCATATTCCCACCGGAGTCATGAAAATCAAGCAACGCGAATTCCTCGCTCTCACTCAAGGCAGCATGACCGTCAATGAGTATCTGAATAAATTAAAGCATTTGGCCTGCTATTCTTTCCATGATGTTACCACATAGAGCGGAAGATCAACCAGTTTCTTGGAGGCCTAAATCAGCATCTCAGGTGCATGCTCAGCATGTTTGATTTCCCGGACTTCCTGACTCTAGTAAACAAGGCCCTCATCGCAGAAAGGGAACACAAGCTCCTGCGCGACAACAAGCCAGTTGTTAACGAACACAAGCGCAAATTCGAGCCAAAGAAGGATATGCAACCAATGCAAAAGGCTCGTACTTGGCAACAGACTCAGGTGGAGTACAAACCCAACTGGCAGCAGAATGTCAACAAGACAACCACTCAAGTCAAGAATGTCATGACCAGCCCGGTGTGCGACGATTGTCAGCGCAACAATTCATGCTTCAGTTGTGGTCAAACCAGACACTACTCCAGACAGTGTCCCAAGAACAACAAATAAGCAGCTCCATTTATCCGCAAATCAATTACATGGAGCCGTATTCTGCCCCAGATAAGATCCAAGGACAAATTCATCACATCTCCGCAGACGAAGCCCAAGAGGACCCGGAAGTCATCATTGGTATGTTTCTCGTTAATGACATACCCGCTGTAATTTTATTTGACTCGGGGGCTTCCCACTCCTTTATTTCACGGAGTTTTGCTTCCCAAAATAATTTTCCTTACTTGATTTTTGGAAAGCACATGCTGGTACAATCCCCAGGATCCCTACTCAAAAGCAATCTCGTCTGCCGAAATTTGGAAATTGACATCAAGGGCGTCAAGTTTCCAACATCATTGATAATCATCGACTCCAACAAATTGGATGTCATTCTGGGCATGAATTGGTTAACTCAACATCAAGTCTGCATCAGCTGTGCGACCAAAGAAGTTACCCTGAAAAATATGGAAGGTCGCACCACAAGTTTTTATGCCCATAAGCGCATACCCACAAAAGATATGGTTTTCGTAGCCGTGGCAGAAGAGGTGGAATTAATTCCAGTGGTTAGTGAGTATCCAGACGTATTTCCTGAGGAATTACCAGGCATGCCACCAGACCAAGAATTGGAGTTTGCAATTGACTTGGTGCCTGGAACCACCCCGATACATAAGAAATATTATCGGATGCCTTCCTCGGAATTGGTGGAATTGAAGAAAAAATTGGATGAGATGATGCAGAAAGGATACATCCGTCCAAGCTCTTCACCATGGGGATCACCAGCAATCTCTGTGGACAAAAAGGATGGCAGTCTATGAATGTGCGTAGACTACCGACAGCTGAATGACGTCACCATTAAAAACAAGTATCCACTACCAAGGATTGAAGATCTGTTTGATCAACTCAGTGGGGCCAAAGTATTCTCAAAAATTGATTTGAGGACTGGATATCATCAACTCAAGATAAAGAAGGAAGATATTCCTAAGACCACGTTCACCACTTGGTAAGGTCTTTACGAATGCACCATTATGTCCTTCGGCCTCACCAATGCTCCTGCCTTCTTTATGCATATGATGAACAAGGTGTTTATGGACTTCTTGGACAAATTTGTGGTGGTGTTTATTGATGACATCCTCATTTACTCCAAGAGCAAGGACGAACACAAGGAGCATCTTTGAGCAGTTCTGCAAAGGCTTCGCGACCATCAACTTTATGCCAAATTCAGCAAATGTGAGTTCTGGCTCCAACAAGTGGGATTCCTCAGGCATGTCCTCTCGGCAGCAGGAATCTCAGTGGACCCAAGCAAGGTAAAGGATGTACTTGATTGGACCGCACCCACAACAGTTTCAGAAATCCGGAGTTTCCTCGGACTAGCCGGATATTATCGCCGTTTTATCGAAGGCTTCTCCAAGATCGCCAAGCCAATGGCTGAGCTTCTTAAGAAGGATAAGCAGTTCGTATGGACTAAGGACTGTGAACGGAGTTTCAATGAGTTAAAAATCAGGCTGACATCGGCACCAGTATTAACTCTTCCAGACATCTACCGCAGTTTTGATGTCTACTGCGACGCATCCAGAAAGGCAAAACTTTGTTTTTGCCACTCTAGTTTTTGCCAACTTTGCTTGTGCCACTCTAGAATTTGACATTTCACTTTTGCCACTCTTAGCTTTTGACAATATATCACTTTTGCCATTCCGTGGAAAAAGCAAACACTTTAGAGTGGCAATTGTGATACATGTCAAAAGCTAAGAGTGGCAAAAGTGAAATGAAAAATTATCGTTTTTGCCACTGAATGGCATTTGTGATGTATTGTCAAAAGGTAAGAGTGGCAAAAGTGAGATGTCAAATTCTAGAGTGGCATAAGCAAAGTGGGTAAAAACTAGAGTGGCAAAAACAAAGTTTTCCCATCCAGAAAAGGACTTGGGTGTGTAGTCATGCAAGATGGCAAAGTGGTGGCCTATGCATCTCGCCAACTGCGGCAACACGAAGGAAACTATCCTACTCATGATTTAGAATTGGCCACGGTGGTGCACGCTTTGAAAATCTAGAGACACTATCTGATTGGAAAGAAGTGCCAGATATTCACCGACCATAAGAGTCTCAAGTATATATTCACTCAGCCCGATTTGAACCTTCGACAGCGAAGATGGCTCGAGTTGGTTAAGGACTACGACCTCGGAATAAATTATCACCTTGGCAAAGCTAATGTGGTGGCTGACACCCTCGGCCGCAAACGAGCCAACTTGAATGCCCTAATGGATTCCTTGCCTCCTGAGCTTTATGAAGAAATCATGCAGCTAAACTTCGTAATCACCGCCGCCCGTCTGGCCAATATATTAGAAGTTGCCCCTACTCTCGAAGAAGAAATCCATAGTGCTCAGGCGGATGATTAGCTATTAAAAATATATGTTCAGAAGATGCATAAAGGGCATGCATCGGATTTCTCTATGGATCAGCAAGGTTCGCTAAGGTTCCGAGGAAGACTTTGCGTACCCAACCAAGAAGGTCTGAAGAAGAAAATATTGGCAGAAGCACATGAAACACCATACTCAATTCACCCCGGTGGTACCAAAATGTATGAGGACCTTTGTCAGGTATTTTGGTGGGATGGAATGAAGGAAGACATCGCATACTTTGTGGCCTGTTGCGACATATGCAACAAAGTAAAGGCGGAACACCAAAAACCTGCCGGACTCCTCCAACCTCTGCTGGTATCCCAATGGAAATGGGATGATATCTGCATGGATTTCATCACCGGGCTACCGAAGTCTCATCGAGGAAATGACGCAATATGGGTCATAGTGGACACCTTAAAAAAGGTGGCACATTTCCTTCCTATCCGGACCACATACCGTGCAAATCAACTCGCATAGCTGTATGTGTCAAGAATCGTCAGTCTGCATGGAGTACCCAAGACTATCACCTCCAACAGGGGATCTCTCTTCACTTCGGCATTTTGGTCCCAACTACATCAAGCCTTGGGGACCGCTTTGAAATACAGGACGACTTACCATCCTCAGACAGATGGACAGACCGAGCGAGTAAATCAAATACTCGAAGATATGCTCAGGGCATGTACACCCAAGTGGGAAGACTGTCTGCCCTACGCCGAGTCTTCCTACAACAACAGTTTCCAGGCCAGCTTAAAGATGTCACCCTATGAAGCCTTGTATGGACGGAAATGCCACACTCCATTGAACTTGTCTCAAACTGGAGACAACCGCATTTTCGGGACTGATTTAATGCTCGAAGCGGAGAAGCAAGTCAAGGAAATCCGAGACAGACTGCAATTGGTCAAATCTCGACAGAAGAGCTACTATGATGCCAAACATCGTCAGATCAGCTTCAAACCCGGAGAACATGTATATCTCCGAGTCACCCCTATGAAAGGAGTCAAGAGGTTTTAGACCCGAGGAAAATTGGCACCCAGATATATCGGTCCATTCCCCGTCATGGCCAGAGTCGGAACAGTTGCATATCAGTTGGAATTGCCACCAGAACTGTCAGAAGTACACAACGTGTTTCACGTATCACAGCTAAAGAGATGTATCTCACCACTAGAGGAAAGGACTAATATGGCAGAGATAGAATTGGCTAAGGATTTAACTTATGAGGAAAAGCCAATCAGAATATTGGATCAGACCGAAAGGGTCACTCGCAGCAAAGAAATAAGGTTTTACAAGGTTCAGTGGGAGCATCACACCGAAGAAGAAGCAACCTGGGAAAGAGAGGAATTTTGAAGGACTACATACCCAGAATTTTTTTCCCAAGCAACCGAATCTCGAGGACGAGATTCATCTTAAGTGGGGGAGGTTTGTGACAGCCTGGATTTTTGCCTTCTCTCTTTTTCCGGACTTGTCTTCTCTCTTTTTCCTGACATGGTTTTTACCGTGGTTTTTACCCTGACTTGATTTGGGTTTTGGATCATTTCAAATGGACTTGTCACTTGGGCATATCCTTGGATTTCACCCAAGTGACCTATCTACCTTATTCCTCTAATAAATCAACAAAACAATCAAATGAATGTTTTTCCTAAAAGAAAAATATTCATTTTTCTCTCTGAAATTAAATTCAGAAACTTGTGCTCCAAAGCAACCCCCATTTTTCTTGCCCAGAAAAATCTGAAATAATTCCTGAATATTCTTAGAACCTTGGCACACCTTCCCATGAAAAAATATTGCATCACTTTTTGTAATATTTTTGCTGCAGAAAATCATTTCTCTTCTAGCCCAAAATTCCAGTTTGTACAACAAGTACATTTTTCCTTGAGCTTTTGGCCTTGATCTTTCTTGAGCGTAGACACCCCCCTAAGAAGCCCTAAATCCCACAAGATCAGCCCTAATGGACTTCTAAAAGGTGGCCAAACTTGGCGACCAAGTTTCTGGTAAGAACCTTGCCAGCTTAGTAGAGTCAAGTTTGGTCGGCATGGGCATGAGCCATCACCTCTCTTAGACTAAACACTGCATGGAAAAACGTGTAGACAAGGTTTGGCCAAGCCTAGATGTCGTTTTGACCATGCCAGCTTGGTGACCGCGTGAGGACACGGCGCCTGGCAACGTCTCGACGCGCTCTCGCTGGCGTTTTCCTCTTTGTTTTGCGCGTGGTCGTTCCAGCGCTCGCCGACGCCTGCCGCGCCACGCCACCGACCCCAACCCATCACCCTTGACCGCTCCCTGGCGCTCACCAATGCCGTTGCCGCCGCAGCAAGCACGGGCACGTCGTGGCCAAAACGCCATAGTGCGCGCGTGCGCTTGTCCACTTCCTCCACCGCCTCCTGTGCTTGTTCGCGAGCGTGGGCAAGCTCCTGCGTTGACGTTGAGTGTTTGCCCCCTCGCCTTGGAGCTTCTTGTCGCCGTTCACCGCGTGACCAGAGAGCTCCGGCGGCGACACGTCCCCCCTCGCTCCGGCTATATATAGCAACCCCGCCTCGAATCCTAGCCAAGCACCACTCCACAACATCTTCACGAACACGTAGATGAGCATCTAGGTCAGGCAAGCCTCTAGCCGTCGCCCCGACCAGAGGATTCTGACGATCCCCTTAGTCCAGCCGCCGCTCTCTGGTGCCTCTCGAGCTCAAGCAACTACTTGGGCGGGGACTTGGTGGTCTGTTGGTGCTGCCTGGACGCCGCTGAGCCCGCAGAGCCGTCCCTAGCCGTCCTCTTCAACCTCTCCGGTGAAACCCGTCCGCCACTGTAGCTTGTGAGCTCAACCACGAGCAGCTCCGTCCACCCCACGCCAAGCCACGGGTACGGGCAGGTGCGCCACGAGGCCCGCTTCAATCCTATCCCTCTAGCCTAGCCCCAAACCCCCTCGTCGCCGGTGTGAGCTCCAGTGAAGCCCCGCCTCTCTCTGGTCTTGCTATCCCCCTCTCTCTCTTGACGCATAGGACCCACCTATCGGTCTCACCACTCGTGCCCGAAGCGGTACGAGTGGAGGCGCCTTTCCCGTTTACGTCTTTGACATCACCCCCTTGTTTTCTGTTTAATTCAAATATTATTCAGAAAATTGACTAAACTTTGACCACCCACCACTTCTAAACCATAAGTCCAAATGATTTGATTCTTTCTGCATTGTCTTTGTTCCAGAAAGCTCTAGCAGCACACCAAAAGGTGGATTTTTCCTTGCTGCCTATAATTTCTGGTGATTTTCAGAATGTGTTTTGATAATTATTTTTGTGGTTCTAAATTCTTTTTAGAAGGAGAAGCTTGTCTTGAAGCAAACCAAGAGGGGTGTGATCCTCCTCTACACTAAGGCAAGCCACACCATCATTTGGATGGTGTTATTTCAATATCTATGATTTTCTACTTGAATATGAGTTCTTATTTGCATTTAAAATTTGATAAATAAATTTGGTTAATTGCTAGTTACTTTACCCTGCTTGATATGTTTGTTTTAGCTACTAGTTGAATGCATGAACTTGTTTGGCTAAGTAGGGATTGAGCGTCAAATTGACTTAATTCCCGGTGCATCATTACCCAACCGTGCGCCATACCGTACCAATCCAGAGGAGACGAAGGAGATCATGCGTCAAGTACAACAGCTGCTCGATAAAGGTTATATACGCGAATCCCTTAGCCCTTGTGTTGTTCCTATCATTTTAGTGCCAAAAAAGGATGGTACGTCGCGTATGTGTGTTGATTGTAGAGGCATTAATAATATTACTATTCATTATCGTCATCCTATTCCTAGGCTAGACGACATGCTTGATGAATTGACAGGCTCTACAATATTCTCCAAAGTTGATTTGCGTAGTGGATACCATCAAATTCATATGAAATTGGGAGATGAATGGAAAACAACATTTAAAACTAAGTTTGGATTATATGAGTGGTTAGTCATGCCTTTTGGGTTAACTAATGCACCTAGTACTTTCATGAGGTTAATGAATGAAGTTTTACGTGCTTTCATTGGACGATTTGTGGTAGTCTATGTTGATGATATACTGATTTATAGTAAATCTTTGGAGGAACATTTGGAACATTTATGTGCTGTTTTTATTGCTCTACGTGATGCATGTTTGTTTGGTAACCTTGGAAAGTGCACCTTTTGCACCGACCGAGTATCTTTTCTTGGCTATGTTGTTACTCCACAGGGAATTGAAGTTGATAAAGCCAAGATTGAAGCTATTGAGAGTTGGCCATAGCCCAAAACGGTCACACAAGTGAGGAGTTTCATTGGCCTCGTTGGTTTCTATAGGCATTTTGTGAGAGATTTCAGCACCATTGTTGCACCTCTCAACGAGCTTACAAAGAAGGATGTGCCTTTTGTTTGGGGTACCGCACAGGAAGAAGCCTTCACGGTATTGAAAGATAAGTTGACACATGCTCCTTTACTCCAACTTCCTGATTTTAATAAGACTTTTGGGCTTGAATGTGATGCTAGTGGAATTGGGTTAGGAGGTGTGTTATTACAAGATGGCAAACCTGTTGCATACTTTTCTGAAAAATTGAGTGGGCCTAGTCTGAACTATTCTACTTATGATAAAGAATTATATGCTCTTGTTCGGACCTTAGAAACATGGCAACATTATTTATGGCCCAAGGAATTTGTTATACATTCTGATCATGAATCTTTGAAACACATTAAAAGTCAAGCAAAACTGAACCGTAGACATGCTAAATGGGTTGAATTCATTGAGGCTTTCCTTTATGTCATTAAACACAAGAAGGGTAAAGAAAATGTTATTGCTGATGCATTGTCCCGTCGTTATACTATGCTTTCACAACTTGACTTTAAAATATTTGGTTTGGAGACCATCAAAGATCAATATGTGCACGATGCTGAATTTAAAGATGTATTGCAGAATTGTAAGGAAGGGAGAACTTGGAACAAGTTCGTTCTTAATGATGGATTTGTGTTTCGTGCTAACAAGTTATGCATTCCAGCTAGCTCCGTTCGTCTTTTGTTGTTGCAGGAGGCGCATGGAGGAGGATTAATGGGACACTTTGGCGTCAAGAAGACGGAGAATATACTTGCTACACATTTCTTTTGGCCAAAGATGAGACGGGATGTTGAGCGTTTTGTTGCTCGCTGCACTACATGTCAAAAAGCTAAGTCACGACTCAATCCTCATGGTTTATATATGCCTTTGCATGTACCTAGTGTTCCTTGGGAGGATATATCTATGGACTTTGTTTTAGGTTTACCTCGAACAAAGAATGGGAGGGATAACATATTTGTTGTCGTGGATAGATTCTCAAAAATGGCACACTTTATACCATGTCATAAAAGCGATGATGTTGTTAATGTTGCTGATTTGTTCTTTTGTGAAATTATTCGCTTACATGGTGTGCCAAATACTATTGTTTCAGATCATGATACTAAATTTCTTAGCCACTTTTGGAGATGTTTATGGGCTAAATTAGGGACTAAACTGCTTTTTAGTTCTACTTGTCACCCCCAAACTGATGGACAAACTGAAGTAGTCAATAGAACATTGTCTACTATGCTTAGGGCTGTTTTGAAGAATAATAAGAAAATGTGGGAAGAATGCTTGGCTCGTATTGAATTTTCTTATAATCGTTCATTGCATTCTACTACTAAGATGTGCCCTTTTGAAATTGTGTATGGTTTCCTACCTCGTACACCTATTGATTTGTTGCCTCTTCCATCTTCGGAGAAGGTTAATTTTGATGCTAAAGAGCGTGCTGAATTGATTTTAAAAATGCATGAGTTAACTAAGGAAAACATTGAGCATATGAATGCTAAATATAAACTTGTTGGAGATAAGGGTAGAAAACATGTTGTGTTTGCACCTGGAGATCTTGTTTGGTTACATTTGTGTAAGGATAGATTTCCTAATTTGCGCAAATCAAAGCTAATGCCACGTGCTGATGGTCCTTTTAAGGTGTTAGAGACAATAAATGATAATGCATATAAATTGAGCTGCCTGCAAATTTTGGGGTTAGTCCCACTTTTAACATTGCAGATTTGAAGCCTTATTTGGGTGAGGAAGATGAGCTTTCATCGAGGACGACTTCATTTCAAGAAGACGAGGATGATGAGGACATCAATACCATTGTTACACCCACAGCTCCTGTTGCTATACATATTGGACCAATTACTAGAGCTCGCGCACGCTAATTGAATTATCAGGTACTTCCGTTTCTTGGTAACGATTCTAATGTTCATGAGAATATGATGCTACCTAAATTGGATACATTTGTTTTGCTTACAAATGAAGGGCCTTGCTTGGACAAGAAAGATGAACCTTTGAACAAGTTCAAGCATGGAGATGATGGCATGCGCAAGGGGATCAAGAACGGAGATACAAGTGATGATTTCAGGACTTTGAAGCCACCATAAGGAGTGCATGAAGCCTTGGACGAAATATACAAGATGCCACTTCATAAATTTCGTCCAGAGGCTATTCTAGGTGTTGCGTCACCTTATTATAGTGCCAAGCCCATGTATTTTCGAAATACTTAAGTATAGGCTGTTTTTAGAGTCCGTATGTGTGGGGAAACAAGAGTTAGGGTTGGTTTCGGATCCCTCCTCCAAGGGGCACGAAATTCCCCCCTCTTCCTCCATATATACAGCCCTTCGGGTGTCGTTTAGACTTTGGGTTTTTTGTTTAGATCAAAAGTTCGCCATAGCTGCAACTTCGCGTACTTCGTTTGTGTTCAACAACCAGACCAAGACGTCACAGAACCCCACCTTGATCAATAAAGCTTTCATTTTATATTAACAATATCCAGATTGCAATCTCAGTTTCTTGCTTGTTCTTCGTTTGCTCGCAGGAAACAGACCCTCGTGGTCAGGTTGATCGTGCTCCGGCGTGGTCAATAACCCCTCGGAAGTTAGTTTAGCGATTGCTAAGGTGCGACGTCTCGCACGTTCGTAGTCGGATCGTCAAGGTCGACTCGCACTGAAAATGATAGCCACCATCTCATCAAAACATTGGGACACCTTCGCCTCTATCAAATGTACATAAAGATGAGACGTTACTGGTAATGCCAGTAATAAAGACATATAAATGATCATTAACACTACGGAGTGAATGCCTGGCCGTTGCCATCCTGAGTGACTTTAGGTCTTCTGTCTTCCGAGTGGTTTCTTGTATGGTCGAATGATGATATATTTGTCGAATGGAGTTGGGTTATCCGACTGGAGTTGTTGGTCGAGTGAGTTGCACTCTGAGGAGATTCCAGTTGGTGGAAACTACTGTACTTTGAATGCTGTTGATCTTTGGGTAGTGTCCTTGGGGAGGGTTTCTAGGTCAGGCCTATTACCCTACCCTAGGTACATGCCATCGTCATCCACCTCTCCTCCACCGGCTACTATTCAACCAGCCCTCTCCACGGGGTCCTGTTCAACCACCTGTGACACCCACGATGCGGCTATATCTCCCACGTGTCGGAGCACGACTTAGAGGCATAACCGCATGGTAGGCATGTCGCAAGAGGGGCAATCTTTACACATCCCATGTACTGAATAAGAAAGGGATAAAGAGTTGGCTTACAACCGCCACTTCCCACAATACATAAATATAGCATTACATCATCCAGAATACAATCAAGGTCCGACTACGGAACCAAATAAAGAAAGACAACCCCAAATGCTAGATCCCCGATCGACCCGACTGGGATCCACTACTGATCAATAGGAAACGAAACAACACAATGAACACGATCTTCATCGAGCTCCCACTTGAGCTCGGTTGCGTCATCTGCACTGGTATCATCGGCACCTGCAACTGTTTGGAAGTATCTGTGAGCCACGAGGACTCAGCAATCTCACACCCGCGAGATCAAGACTATTTAAGCTTATGGGTAGGATAGGGTAATGAGGTGGAGCTACAGCACTAAGCATATATGATGGCCAACTTACGCAAAAGAGAGTGAGAAGATAAGCAAAGCACAGTCGAGAAGCTAATAATGATCAAGAAGTGATCCTGAGGCTTCTTACGTTCAAGCATAACACGAGACCGTGTTCTCTTCCTGGACTCCGCCGAAAATAGACCATCACGGCTACACACGCGATTGATTCATTTTAATTAAGTTAAGTGTCAAGTTTTCTACAACCGGATATTAACAAATTCCCATCTGCCCATAACCGCGGGCACGACTTTCGAAAGTTCAAAACCCTCGGGCACCGCGGGAGATTTTGTGGAGTGGCAGCGGTGGCTGGCTGGGAGGATGGGACATCTCCCTAAATTTTAGGTTGGTCTATACATATATAGCAAAAGGATTTTCAGATAGGGGCATTTGGTCCCTCCGATCTTAATCGGATGATCCCGGATAAATAGGTTAGGGGGCCCAATTAACAAAACGGAGATGTTTTATATATGTTTGGGGATGATCCGGACCCATCGGTGAGGACTGAGTGGGTCGGGTTCGGGGAAGTTTCGGACACGCGCGAGGAGTCGATGCACTGTGCAAAGAGGGGTAGGCTGGGCCTAGGATGTGTAGGAGAGGTCTCAAGCTGAGAAGAGAGAGACGGAAATGCGGCTCGGCAAGGTTTCCGGAGACCGAAAACGTCTGATGTTTGACCGACTATATTGCCGCTATAGTTTAATGGTTGGGCTATCAAACGGACTGTGAATGCGATGAAACTTGGCAGGCGGTCTACTGACAACATAACAACACCGCACGCCAACTTTCAACCCATTCTAAGAACATTTTCCCGCCACTTATAAAATAATATTTCGGATATGCCGCGGGCGCATGCAAGTGTGTCTGGGCTCAGAACGGAGAACGGACAGAACTGGAGGAACCCGGACGGATGCAAGTTTTGAAAACATGAAGATGCAATGCGGATGATGACATGGCAAGATGCAACATAAAAGCGAAAGACAAGACAACAACAGCAAAAAACTAGAAGACACCTGGCGCAATGGTCTCGGGGCGTCACAACACTCCACCACTACAAGAGGATCTCGTCCCCAGATCTAGGATGGCACTAGAGGGAAAACATAAGAGGAAGAGAAAAGGTAAAACTAAGTTGCTTCTTTGACAAATGAGTTAAACCAAAGAACCTTGAGAGGTTGAAAACTTGAAAGAAAGAATACAACGGATATGAACAAAGTTGAAAACACTCCATTAGAAAAGAGGAACAAGGAACCTTACTAGAACCTTGTAGGTTGAAAGACATAAGAAAAAGGGTTGCAATGGACAAGAAGTACATGCAAGCACTCCGGTTGAAACGAGAAGTACAATGAACGATATAGATCAATTACGACAACACTCCGGTTGGAAATGGAAGGCAATAATATGAACTTGGAGAAAAAAATGAAAGCACTTGGATGAGACTCCGGTTAGAAGAGGAATGATAGGCACAACACTCCGGTTAAAACAAGATAGAGAAGGAATAAGACTGATATAATTTGGGCAGCACTCCGACTGTAAATGGAAGGAATTGAACATGAACTTGACAAGATGAGAGGATACTTGATGAAATCAACAACACACTGCCGCCGGAACTATTGAAAGAATGGCACAATGGGTAAGAAACATTTCAAACAGCACTCCGGTTGAGAAGGAAGGCAAAACTTGATAGAATGTGAAGAACTTGAAAAGAGGGCACGACACTCCGGTTGAATGGATAAGCAAAGGAAAGAACATGATCTTTACAAAAAAGGGATGATGGGTCGAATAGTGCAACATCACAATGCCTCCGGAACGGAAGAATAGAAACTAGATCATTGGAAAGGAAAGAATTGAGAAGAAAATGACACCTTCTGCCACAAATGAGCTTGGAAAAAACCCTTCCAAGAAGGTTATAACGGAGTTGATGGAAAACCACCAACGGAAAGAACAAGCTTGTAGTGGACTGATGGAGAACATCTCAAAACTATGAGGTGAAATTCTGCCACTACAGACACAACAGATTGGATTGATATCAACAAGGAGACGAGAAGCTTATTTCACCGGGATAGGAAGGAGAAGATTGGATCATTGATAAGCATCACAATAGCAACATTCCCAATGGAAGGCTTTCGGTGAAATCTAAACCAAGATAACTCCAAGGAAGAAAGTGATGGGTTTAAATATCTCATTCCTGACAACTTGTCAATCATGAAACATGAAGGAAACTGTCAAAATGACATAACACCATCTCAAAAGATAAGATAGAAAGAATTTCACTTTAGAATGCAAGAAGAAGCATGCTTAAACTCCTCAAAACAAGACATGTGTTGAACACCATGTTCATTTTAGAGTATAGCTTGGCGGATCTTAACTTCGAGAGGAATCTTGAACAACGAATGAAGAATGAAAGGAATCCTTGACGGACCACCATGAAGAAACTCTCGAAGAACTCCATATAGATAAAAGAAGGTCGCAAGGAAAAGAAGCTTGAAAAGAATAAGATGAATCCTTGCATTGATTAGATGGAGCTTCACGATGATATAACCGAGAAAAAACTTGGAACTCCGGAAAGAAAGAAGAACAAATGGAATCAAGAATTTGATGAACCTCCGAAATAAGGAATTGAGTTCACTCGATGAAACAAGAATAAGAATTACATTATGCTTATACTTCACCAATTAAATTGATGGCCCACAATGGATTTGGCATACTACTTATTCTCGTAGAAAGGATTCAGATAGATATAGCGCGAACTTGAGAAGGTCTTCAACGAATCACCAGTAGGATTGGAAAGAACGAATGAATTGATATGATAACCAAGGAAGAGAACTCTTGAACGAACCACCGTAAGAATTGAAAATGAGAGTAGCAAAGGCACAAATCACTGGGAAGAATTGGAAAATGAATGAAGATACTTGAGGGAATTTAGATACAAGTGAGAAGAATTGATCATGAACTGACTGGAGAATACTTGAGCGATGCACAAGTAAGATTTAGACAATGAGAGCTAAAAGCTGAGAATGAATAATTTTGAGATGATGGCCTTCAAAGAATCAAACTGAAAAGACTCTTGAATTGCTCCGGATGGGTGAAAAGAATTCTACACTTAAAACAATTATGAGAGGATGGCAACAAGTTAGAATCACGAATCTTTCAGAGAACGGATAACATTTGGAGGAAAACTCTTCTTCGGTCTTCAAATACAGAGAATGACGAGAAGAAACAGCACCAAATTGTTGAGACACTCCGGAATAATGAAGAATAGAAAGTTTGAACCAACGATGAAAAGAATTTGAAAGATCTTGGAGAAAGGCATTTGACTGATGATAAATCATTCTTACGTCAAACTTTGAAATGAATTTGAGAATAACTCCGGGAAAACTAGAAGAGTCAGGTAAGATCCTGGGAAAAGACCTTTGGGTTAGGGCCCACTCAAGAGAAACACCGTTGAAATGATTTAAAAGATAGATTGCGCTGGTTTAATTAAATGGCTTGAAGCTTGAACGAATGCAGAGTGGAAACATGAATCTTCGAGATATCTTCAGCAATCCGGAACAATTGAATATCGAGAAGTGGATGATTTAAGAGGTGCACCGACATGAGAAAGCATTTGAACCAAGGAAAGGATATGATCAACAAAGATTGAATTAAATCCACCAGAGAGGAAAAAAACGAAGAATTATAAACTCAAAGCTCCGTTAGTATCTTCATGAGAATCACAATATGAGAACATTAACGGAAAAGAATGGAGAGACTTCACATCAACAAAATGATACTTGATTAAGATATCTAAGTCCTTGAAGAAAAAGGGTGGGAGGGTGGGTAAAACAAAGGCAACTTGGGCAGATGGAATAAACACCATTGAGAAAAAATTGAGAGGTGCTCTTGCGAATGTTGAAATGACCGGATCCACTTGAAGAGAAGCACACCGGTTGGAAAAGAATTGACATGACAATCTCAATGATCACGAAGGGATTGGTATTCACATAGAAGTGTGAGAACACCACTTAGGAAAAGTATGGAATCAACACTTGACATTGAAGCAACTCGAATACCACAACTCAAAACAAAACAAAGGATTAGCTTACAAAATAAGCCGGAAACAAACATATGATAGAGATTTTGTCCGAAGTTCGCATGGTGGGGCCCACACGGGCTCGATCGTACAATACCATCATGTACAAGGCAGTGCACATGACATACGAAGTGTCCCCGAGTCCGCATAGCCGAGGACTCTTTAAGACACGAATAGACCACTGTAAAACCAACCGTGGATAGGCGGACCACTAGACGTCGAACCCCAATTTCCTCGGAAGATATCCTAGGAGCAACTTGAATTCCCGCTTATAAACTCCTGAAACTTTTCGGTATGCAATCAGGTGTTGGGGATACAGGGGAAGCATAATATCTCACCCAAACTAGCAAATCCTACATCCAGCTGTATCCATCCTTCAACACATAACCAAGAAACCTTCGAAAATCATCTACCTCAACCTTCGAAAAGCATCCATTATACGAGTTATGGCAATACTCACGAACTTCCGCCCCAGTACTAGGTGGCGTCGAGGTTATCTCACCCAAAACTGCATAAAAGAGATTTTCGATGTCGGCGAGCTCAGGTATTCCAGAACTGCAACGATAAAATTGTGATGACAACACCTCGGAGCTCAACTCCCTGGGACACTGCCACAACCCCTAAATGTCAGGAGGCACCAAGAACAATGTTCTCGTCACAAAACCATCGGAACGATTCCAAGATACCTGCGTGATCCTAAAACAAAAATTCGTGAAATTTGAGGAGAGAAGAGTCAAAACTCTACGTCAGGAGGCCTCACCAGAGCGACAAAGGGACTGAGGAGTAAAAGAATCCCACTCTCCGATATATATAATCCTAATACTCAAAACATTTTGTTCTAGACTCAACAACATCAGCGATTCAATCAAGCAGGGGGCTCCTAAGTCGAGGAAGGCTCCGATTACCAACTTGTAACACCCACGATGCGGCTATATCTCCCACGTGTCGGAGCACGACTTAGAGGCATAACCGCATGGTAGGCATGTCGCAAGAGGGGTAATCTTTACACATCCCATGTACTGAATAAGAAAGGGATAAAGAGTTGGCTTACAATCGCCACTTCCCACAATACATAAATATAGCATTACATCATCCAGAATACAATCAAGGTCCGACTATGGAACCAAATAAAGAAAGACAACCCCAAATGCTAGATCCCCGATCGACCCGACTAGGCTCCACTACTGATCAACAGGAAACGAAACAACACAATGAACACGATCTTCATCGAGCTCCCACTTGAGCTCGGTTGCGTCATCTGCATTGGTATCATCGGCACCTGCAACTGTTTGGAAGTATCTGTGAGCCACGAGGACTCAGCAATCTCACACCCGCGAGATCAAGACTATTTAAGCTTATGGGTAGGATAGGGTAATGAGGTGGAGCTGCAGCACTAAGCATATATGATGGCCAACTTACGCAAAAGAGAGTGAGAAGAGAAGCAAAGCACGGTCGAGAAGCTAATAATGATCAAGAAGTGATCCTGAGGCTTCTTACGTTCAAGCATAACACGAGACCGTGTTCTCTTCCCGGACTCCGCCGAAAAGAGACCATCACGGCTACACACGCGATTGATTCATTTTAATTAAGTTAAGTGTCAAGTTTTCTACAACCGGATATTAACAAATCCCCATCTGCCCATAACCGCGGGCACGGCTTTCGAAAGTTCAAAACCCTACAGGGGTGTCCCAACTAGCCCATCACAAGCTCTCACGGTCAACGAAGGATATTCCTTCTCCCGGGAAGACCCGATCAGCCTTGGAATCCCGGTTACAAGACATTTCGACAACACTAAAACAAGACCAGCAAGACCGCCCGATGCGCCGACATCCCGATAGGAGCTGCACATATCGCGTTCTCAAGGCAACACCGGATGAGCGCTCCATTCAACTAAAACCAGCCCTCAAGTTTCCCCAAGGTGGCGCTGCAAAGGACTCTAGTTCGAACCAACACTTAGAGAAGCACTAGCCCGGGGGGTTTAAAATAAAGATGACCCTTGGGTTGGCCGACCCAAGGGAAGGGTAATAGGTTGTTAGGAAAATGTAAAACCAAGGTTGGGCCTTGCTGGAGGAGTTTTATTCAAAGCGAACTGTCAAGGGGTCCCCATAACACCCAACCATGTAAGGAACACGAAATCAAGGAACATAACACCGGTATGATGGAAACTAGGCGGCAAGAGTGGAACAAAACACCAGGCATAAGGCCGAGCCTTCCACCCTTTACTAAGTATATAGATACATTAATTAAATAAGAGATATTATGATATCCCAACATATCCATGTTCCAACATGGAACAAACTTCATCTTCACCTGCAACTAGCAACGCTATAAGAGGGGCTGAGCAAAGTGGTAACATGGCCAAACAACGGTTTTGCTAGGAATGGTGGGTTAGAGGCTTGTCATGGCAATATGGGAGGCATGATATAGCAAGTGGTAGGTATCGCGGCAGAGCAATAGATCGAGCAACTAGCAAGCAAAGATAGAAGTGATTTCGAGGGTATGGTCATCTTGCCTGAGATCCTGCAAGGAAGAAGAACGAGTCCATGAAGAAGACAAACGGACGTAGTCGAACGGATCCTGACAAACGCGACGTTATTGGAACTAACCCGAAGAAGCAACACCGGAAAGAAGCAAACAACATAGTAAACAACCATCACATAAGCATGGCATGATGCACAACCAAGTATGATGCATGTCCAGTTTAATGAGGCATGGCAAGGCAAAGTGCACAAGCAATCCTACAAATTAAGTGGAGCTCAATATGCAACGAGTTGCATATTGACAGAACACCACATGACTTATTTAGTTCTCTCCCGTTTATGTACTCAACAATATTAAATGTTGATTAGCATGGCAAGGGGTGAAGCATAAGTAAACTACACATCTAGGAAAGTTTAAATGAGGCCCGAACAACAAGCAACAAGTCCGGAAAAACTTCATGTGCAAATTATGGATTTGGTACTGTTCTGACCTAAACCATACTTTATAGTTGTTAAACATGCAAATCAAGTACACCATGTTAAACTAGGCATTTTTCTACCCCATTTACATATAAAGTTTGTTAAGTTTGGAGCTACGGTTATTTAGTTATGAAATAAAGCATTTTAACATGTTATTTAAGAAAATTTAAACAAACAATAGTTTAAGCATTTTAAACATAGATGAAAGTTGGATATTATTAATCTACATGAAATTCTAAGCATGTTTCATATAAAGTTTGTTTAATTCCGATGCACGGTTGTGGAGTTAGGATATGCATGAAGTGCAAGGGCTTTTCTGAAAAATTGCAGTCTCTGGATAAAGCTAAAACACGGATCTGGAAAAAAAGGCACGGGCCGAAACTGCTGGGCGCTGGGGCGCTCACCATGGGCCTGGCCCAGTCAGTACAACAGGCCGACTTGGGCTGGCGGAGGCTTGGTGCGCTGGGCCTCGGTCAACAGGCGAAGGGGAAGGCGGCCCAGGCACGTAGCAGATCTGGCGGTTGACTCGATCGAGTCAACGTGGTAGAGCGGGGGACCTGGCGTCCTCGCTGGAATGCTCGACACAGCTCGAAGCAGAGGCAAGAAACGGCAGGTGGCGGCGGATCCGCGGGAAACGGTGGGGACGGATGGATCCACCTTGGATCCGGCGAGGCAGGGATCCATGGCGCGAACGGGGCTCCTATTGTTCGTCCTGAAGAAAGAGAGAGAGACCGCGAGGTTAGGGAGAGAGAACAACCAGGGGAAGAAGGGTAGTGAGGCGACGAGGAGCTGCAGAAGGGCCGGCCTTGGAGCACTGGGGCTCGGGGTGACGAGCATCAGGGAGGAAGGAGGCCTCGGGCGCCGGGCATCCACGAGCTCGTGTGCTGCTCCACGGCAGGAGGACGGAGAGGACGAAGCAAGGCGGCGGTGGAGCACCTAGGCACAAGTAAATCGAGTAGGAGGAAACGCTCATTCGTCTAGGTCTTGCACGAGAGGAAGCAGGCGGCAGCAGAAGGAACGGCGGGCCGCGGTGGATCCCTCGGGGACGGATCCGATTTGGTAGCTGCGGGAAACCGGCGACGTCAGGAAGGCCATGATGACTCGACGGCGGCGGCGGTGTTCCTGCAAGGATAGGGCGTTTTTTGTCCAAGGCAGAGAGAGAGCCTTGAGAGAGAGACGAACAGAGAGAGGAGGAAGAACGAGGGAAGAAGGCGGGGGTCGGCCTGGCAGTGGTGGTTCCAATCGCCGGCGGAAGAAGTAGCTCCAGGAGGTGCGGGGTTTGGGGATCGAGGAACGGGAGGGGGCTTGCGGGCTGATTGGAAGAGGAATGGGGATGGATCCCGAGGGAGATTTTGTGGAGTGGCGGTGGTGGCTGGCTGGGAGGATGGGACATCTCCCTAAATTTTAGGGTTGGTCTATACATATATAGCAAAAGGATTTTTGGATAGGGGCATTTGTCCCTCCGATCTTAATCGAACGATCCTGGATAAATAGGTTAGGGGGCCCAATTAACAAAATGGAGATGTTTTATAGATATCTGGGGATGATCCGGACCCATCGGTGATGACTGAGTGGGTCGGGTTCGGGGAAGTTTTAAACACGTGCGAGGGATCGATGCACTATGCAAAGAGGGGTAGGATGGGCCTAGGCTATGTAGGAGAGGTCTCAGGCTGAGAAGAGAGAGACGGAAATGCAGCCCGGCAAGGTTTTCGGAGACCGAAAACGTCCAATGTTTGACCGACTATATTGCCGCTATAGTTTAACGGTTGGGCTATCAAACAGACTCTGAATGCGATGAAACTTGGCAGGCGGTCTACTGTCAACATAACAACACCGCATGCCAACTTTCAACCCATTCCGAGAACATTATCCCGCCACTTATAAAATAATATTTCGGACATGTCGCGGGCGCGTGCAAGTGTGTCTGGGCTCAGAACGGACAACGGAAGGGACTGGGGGAACCCGGACGGATGCAAGTTTTGAAAATATGATGATGCAATGCGGATGATGACATGGCAAGATGCAACACGCAAGCGAAAGACAAGACAACAACAGCGAAAAACTGGAAGACACCTGGCGCAACGGTCTCGGGGCATCACACCACCCCTCCACGGGCTACTGCTCATCCAGCCCTCCACCGGCTACTGTTCAACCAGCTCTCCACAGGGTCCTGTTCATCCACCCCCTACCGGCTCGATTGGGGTGTTGTTCATCTAGTGGCAACGGCCTCTACTACCATGGGGTCCTATTCATCCAACCCCCATAAGGAACTGTTCATCCAACCCCCCCAACAACGCTCATTATTCATCCAGAGGCAACATCGATCAGCTTCAGTTAGCAGCAGTAGCAAAGGAATCACTCTGGTTCAGTTAATAGCAAGGGATCTATCACTCGGGTTCAGTAATGTAGCTAGTGCAATCGCCCGGGTTCAGTCAAAGCCCAACGCCTCACTCGGGTTCAGTTAGAGCGCAACGCCTCACACACGCACGCATATGTGTACGAGAGAAACGCGCATCGCTCGGCCCCCGACCACCCACCGTAACCGGGAAATCCCCGATATTTTCATCGCCCTCGCTTCTACCATGGTTTTTTCCGTCATGGACGGCCCAAAGAATTCATGCAGCTGCGTCTCCGGCCCGCCCAGGATGAAAAGCCCATTTTTTGTCATGACTTTTTGTCATAGAAGTAGGAGCCCACCACATCTATGATGATACCGTGTTTTGTCACAATTATCATCATAGAAGTGTCATAAGCATGACAGAAAAAATTGTTCAGCCAAAAATGTCACGGATGTGTCTTTTTTGTAGTGGACGCTGTGATCTACATCGTCATCACCTATGCCAAGCACCACTTCGGAGGCCATGGCGCGGCCCCAGCTGCTGCTGAGATTTTCGTCGGTAGCTGAACGGATGGATGAGTGGAGAGCCACCATTCAGAGCCTGATTGGCTTTGCCGAGGCTGGAGGGTCGCAACAAGCTAGCCCGCCATGGACTCCCCGGGCAATGACGGCAGCCCACGCTGCTGGCTGTGCGGGAGGGGCCACCCCCATGGTGCAGTCCCCACCGTGGCAACCAGCACGAGGGCCACGCGACCAAGAGCTTTATGATGTCTCGATGGCTTCATGCGATCCTCGAACACGTCAAGACCAACGGCAAGCCCCAGAGGACAGGCGGAGGGAAAGCGCGTGCGTCACCATCGAGCGATGTCACGACAACCACCACCAGTCTGATGGGTGCGATGGCCCCAACATCGACGAGCCCGCGCTTGGTGGGGGCGGGTAACTGCCTTTCGAGGCTGGGTGCCCTGCCTTCACCTATGAGCTGCGGCAAGTCCGTTGGCCGTCCGCTCGCACGTTCAAGCCAGAGAAACCAGAGAAGTATGATGGGAGACTGAACCTAGCAGAGTTCTGGAGCACGTACACCATTGCTGTTCAAGCTGCCGGGGGAAGAGATGAGAAGATTTTTCCCAACTACTTCCCTTTGGCACTCAAGCCAAACATGAGGTCTTGTCTGATGCAATTGCCGGAGAACTCCATCTCGACCTGGGCTGACCTGTGCCATGAGTTCGTTGGTGCCTTCACGGGCGCCCATCAAGAACCAGGGCGGCCCAATGATTTGCAGCTTCTCCTGTAGAAGGGAGGAGAGACTCTGCGGAAGTACATGCAGAGGTTTAGCCGAGTCCACAGAAATATTCCAGACATCCACCCGGCAGTTGTGATAGCTGCGTTCCAATCCAACATGCGCAACCGTCGGATACATTCCAAGATGAACATTTGATTCCCAAGACTGTGAAGGAGCTTTACACCTTGGTGGACAAGTGTGCTTGGGTGGAGGAGGGAAGGAAACTCCCTGGGGGAAAAGAAGGCGTCGTCGTCGACTCAGAGGATGATGACGAGGCCACCCGTCAGAAGAAGGAGAACAAGAAGCGCAACAAGAGGTGCAAAGATAAGGGAGTAATGATTGTTGAGGGATCGGGCATGCCTAGTACCGGCAAGAAGGCTAAGGCCGAAGCACCGGCAAGGAAGTTGCCGCGTGCACTGATTGCCAGGAGGCAGCGGCTGTTGAGAAGGCTGGGAAAGGTGATGGGTCGTACTGCAAGATTCATCGGACCAAGGGCCACGATCTCTAGGAGTGCCATCAAGTTGAACAGCTCGTCAAGAAGTAGAGGGCTGAGTATGAGAAGCATGATAAGGAGAAAGGTCAGAATGGCGCCAGCGGGAAGGGCCGAGGCGGCGAAGCAAGTCACCCCGGCAAGGCTCCTCGGAATCAAGGAAAACCTGCCAGAGGCCTTGAGAAGGAAGATTGCAATGATGAATGTGATGGAGGGGATGAAGAGGAAACTAGCGAGAAGGAATTCCAGAAGGCCATTGATGCCCTGTGCATTGACAGGGGTGTGTCTCTGCACTCCTCTCACTGCCAGCTTAAACAGTGGGTGCATGAAGTCAATGCCATGGAGCCAGATGTAGATTCTCGGAAGCCGCTCAAGTGGTCATGCACGCCCATCATCTTCGACGAAGAGAACCACCCCGACCGCACCATTGCGGAAGGGTGTTTGTCATTGTTGGTCTCACCAAAGATCCGCAACCTCAAAGTCACAAAGATGTTGGTTGACAGCGGGGCCAGGTTGAATCTGATTTCTCCGAAGGTCATCAGCAAACTTCAGATGGCAGAGGAAGAGCTTGAGGTTACTGGCACATTCCAAGGGATCAACCCCAACAGGAGTCATCCTAAGGGAAAGATCATGTTGCCGGTGACATTCGGGGGAGAGTTGAATTACTGGACTGAGAAGGTTGTATTTGATGTGGTCGACCTCCCCCTACCGTACAATGGAATACTTGGACGCTCAACCTTGGCCAAATTCATGGAGGCATCCCACTATGCCTACGACACCTTGAAGATGCTAGGGCCAGTGGGCGTCATTTCTATCCCATCAGACAAGAAGGACGCAATCATTTGTGTGTACAAGATGTACCGGGATGCAGTCGCGGCAGAGGCTGCTGAGGTCGTTGTTCCCACCAAGGAAATTAAGAGAAAGAAGAGAGGTAGCAAGAATGCCATCAAGGAATCTGGGAAATGTATCTCCTCGAAGAACATTGCGCCCGATGATGACTTGCCGAAGGGTTCCAACAGGAAGAGATCCAATGCTGCACCCCCTGTGAAAAAGGTCCTAACAGGACTGGCTAACGCTGATGGTACTTTCACTATCAGTGCCACCCTTGATGACAAATAGGAAAGCGCGCATGTTGCCTTCCTGTGGGCGAATTCGATGTGTTTTCCTGGCAACCATCTGATATCCCCGGTGTTGCAAGGAAGGTAATCGAGCACCAGCTTACTGTCTGCCCACATGCCCAACCCGTTAAGCAGAAGATCTGAAAGCAAGCTTCAGAGCAGTAGCAGTTCATTCCCGAGGAGATCAAGAAACTTGAGGCACAACTGGTTTGGTCAGAGGAGTACTACATCCAACATGGTTAACAAACCCAGTGGTCGTGCGCAAGGCTAATGAGAAATGGAGGCTTTGCATAGATTTCATAGATCTGAACAAGGCATGCCCGAAGGACCAGTTTCCCTTGCCGCACATCGACCAGATTATGGATTCCACTTCCGGATATGATTTGCTCTCCTTTCTAGATGCATAGTCTAGATATCATCAAATCTTTATGCCCAAGGAAGACGAAGAGAAGACCTCGTTCATCACCCCATGTGGCCCATACTGCTTCGTGTGAATGCCTTTCGGGTTGAAGAGCGCCGGATCCACTTTTGCAAGGGCAGTCCAGATTGGTTTTGAGTCATAGTTTCACAGAAACATTGAAGCTTACATGGATGATATTATGGTCAAGACCAAGGACAGATTGACCCACATCCAAGACCTAGAAGAGACGTTTGCTAATCTGTGCAAGATCAACTTGAAGCTGAACCCGGAGAAGTGGGAGTTTGGCGTTCCCTCTGGCAAGCTACTTGGTTTCTTTGTATCCCACCGCGGGATAGAGGCCAACCCCAAAAAGATCAAGGCTATCGAGCAGATTCAGGCACCTAGGACAGTTAAGGATATGAGGCGTTTGACTGGGTGTGTTGTCGTGCTTAGCAGATTCATCTCCAAGTCTGCCAAGCGCGCCTTGTCATTCTTCAAAATCTTGAAGAAGGTAGGACCCATGAAGTGGACTCCAGAGGCAGACGCTGCACTATAAGATTTGAAGACCTACTTGTCATGTGTGCTCACTTTGGTTGCTCCCAAACCGCAAGAGCTGTTGCTGCTATACCTGGCGGCAACTAATCAATTGGTTAGTGTGGTAGTAGTGGCACAGCGGTAAGTGGAAGAAGCAGCAGCCTCGGCCAGTGTCCCTTCCATGGAGGAAAGTGAGCGTAGCCTGGCAAGGCCAGGCGTAGATCAAGACAAAGGAGATCACGACAACGGAGGCTACCCCAAGGACGCGACAAGGAAGAAGGTGGTGCAGCGCCCAGTATACTTCGTCAGCTTCCTGTTTTAGGGGGCTAGATCCAGGTATTCTGGCGTGAAAAAGTTGATTTTTGGCCTTGTCATGGCCTCAAGGAAACTGCACCACTACTTCCAAGCCCACGAGATCACGGTTGTCGCATGTTTTCCTTTCAAATGGGTACTCCGAAACCCTGAGGCTACCGGCAGGATAGTGGAGTGGGCATTGGAGTTATCCAGCTTTGGTTTAAAGTTTGAAAGCACATCAACAATCCAGAGTAGAGCGTTGGCAGAGTTTATTGCAGAATGGACGCCAACCCTTGATGAAGAAGTATTGGAGACAGTTATTCCTGGCAAGGAAGCTCCCCAAGAATGGATCATGTATTTCGATGGTGCTTTCTCCTGCAAGGTGCAGGAGCTGGTGTGCTTCTTGTTGCTCCCTCTAGAGAGCATCTGAAGTACGTCGTCCAGATGCATTTTCCCCGGGAGAAAGCGACCAATAACACTGTCGAGTACGAAGTTCTCCTTGCCGGGCTCAGGATTGTAATGGAGTTGGGAATCAAGAAGCTGATCATCTGTGGAGATTCACAACTCATGGTGACACAAGTCAACAAGGATTACCAAACTCCATGGATGGAGGCATACGTTGAGGAAGTGAGAAAGCTGGAGGAGCGCTTTGACGGATTGCAAACAAAGCACGTCCCCATGCGGTAAACAGCATTGCTGATCATCTGTCAAAGTGCGCTGCGCAAAAGATCCGTGTGGAACCATGAACTTTTGTTCTCCATCTTACTCAAACCTCCGTATCCCCGGCAACAATGGCCCGGAAGAGGAGGAAACTGGACTCGGCAAGCCTCTCTCGGTAGAGCCTCTCGAGGCTCTCGGCAAAGGGCTTGATAGGAACAACTCCCCTTCAGCTGCTGAGCTACCCCCTCCCACCAGACCACTGGTCCCCATGGTCGAGGGGTGCACTCCCACGAAGGAGGAAGTACCGCTAGTCCTCGTTGCCGAGCCCCAGGCTCCAACTTGGGCGCGACACATAGTTCATTTCCTCCAAACCGGAGAACTTCTCGAAGAGCAAGAAGAAGCTGAAAGAGTAGCCCAGAGGGCCAATATGTATCAGAGGGCCAGTATGTATCCGTTTGTCAATGACAGCTATACAGAAGAAGGCCCAATGGTGTGAAATTGAAGTGCATTTGCCAGGAAGAAGGAGGAACTGCTGGCAGAAATACACAAAGGCATGTGCGGCTCCCATATTGGATCAAGGGCTTTGGTTGGGAAAGCATTCTGGCAAGGATTCTATTGGCCCACAGCCCTCCAAGATGTGGTCGAGCTAGTCACCAAATATGAAGCCTGCCAGTTCCATTCCAGGAATATCCATCTTCTTGCCCAAGCTCTTCAGACAATCCCTTTGTCATGGCCGTTTTTGGTCTGGGGGCTCCACATCCTCTGTCCTTTCCCCCGTGCTACCGGGGGCTTTGAATTCTTGTTCGTTGCAATCAACAAGTTTACAAAGTGGCCGGAAGTAGAAGCCGTGAGAAAGGTGACTGCTCGGTCACCTATCAAGTTCTTGAAAGGATTGGTGTGCCGCTTCGGAGTCCCTGGGCAGATCATCACTGACAACGACACCCAATTCACGAGCCAAGCCTTCATGCAATATGTTCATGCCCTCGGAAGAAAGATCTCATTTGCCTCTGTTGCACATCCCAGGAGCAATAGGCAAGCTGAGAGGGTGAACACTGAAGTATTGCGAGGACTCAAGAAAAGAACATTTGATAAGCTGCAGAAGTGTGGTACGCGATGGATCAAAGAGCTGCCGGTAGTTCTTTGGTCCTTCGGAACGACACCAAATCGAGCTACTGGGCAGACTCCCTTCTCCCTAGTCTATGGGGCAGAAGAAATTATCCCCACGGAACTCATTTATGGGTCACCTTGAGTGCTTGCCTATGATGAAGTAGCGTAGGAACAGCACCAGTGTGAGGATGATATGCTTCTCAAGGAGAACCGTCCTCGGGCTGCTACGCGTGTTGCATGCTATCAGCAAGCCCTACATCGCTATCACAGCCGCAGGGTTCACGCCTAGTGTTTTGAGGAAGGCGACCTTGTCCTTAGGCGCGTTCAGTCCGCCAAGGGTACAAACAAGTTGACGCTGAAGTGGGAAGGCGCTTACCGGGTAGTACGAGTCACCAGACCTGGCGCAGTCCGTCTGGAGACCGGAGATGGCATTCAGTTGCAAAACTCATGGAACATTGAGCATCTTTGCAAGTTCTACCTATAAGGCGCGGTTGTCGGGCCCTGCCCGGCAGCCACCCTTTTGTACAGGCTTTGCCTTGGTTGCATGTAACCCCTTGTACAAAGACAGGTGTAGACCTAAGCATACCATGAGCATTGCATGTTCATGTAGATAAGATTGCATCTGGCATCATTTTCATATGCATAAACTGCAGGATCCTGTCGTGGACTTGGTCCCAAAGAGGAGATGAGAAGACGAGCCTAAATTGTGATCCCCGGCAAGCCAAACAGATAAGTTCCTTCTCTTACCCATGCGTGTTCTGTAAGTAGGGACTTGTGCATAAGAAAACCTTGCTGCCTTTGAAACTTAGGTGCTCCCATCCCTTGACTCGAACGTTTCTTCGGCCAGGATGGCCGTCCTGGCCTTTAGCGAAAAAGGTCTGGCAGGGGGCTGGTCCCTCTTTATGATTTGTGCCCAGTAGGCCTAACTCCACGGCAACAAACTGAGGGTACTGGTAGGATAGCCTACCGAGGGAAACTAGTTTACTTAAAAGTATAGAGGCATCCCACCTCTGCATGGACATATTACTTGCACGAGTCCCCGACAAGGTTTATCTTTGTTATTAATATGTTGATCAACAAGTACAGATCTTACAGAACACAAACATGGATTAAGGAGATTACATAATTTGAACTAAAATTTGGTAAGTGCCTACAGACTTTAGATTGAAAAAACATAAAATTCCCATGATGCCTTCACTCTCTTCTCCCCTTCTTCGAAACTATAGGGGGGGACGAAGCATACAGAAGGAGGGACTGGCTAGTATTCAGCGCCTCCCCAGGATCAGGATGGCATCGCCACCGGGCTAGGAGGAAGAAACCAGAGGGCATGTGCAGATGGTGGCACTTCTGGAAGCCCCGCTAGTGGCAATGGTGCCGCCGGCAAGCACGCCTCGTCGAAACGGTCGTCCCCATTCTTGATGCATCATGGGTTGTCGCCACCTTCCTCACCATCGTTGCTCGAAGCCCCCACCATGATAGCTAGGACGGACACCATGTGCTCCGGGCAGCTCCACAGAGAGCATGGTCGTCCCCAACGACCCGAAGATAGGAATCCACCGCCTTTTGAAGAAGCATGCATAGGACAAGGAGCCTGTCGGTGTCAAAACCGGCGGATATCGGGTATGGGGTCCCGAACTGTGCATCTAAGGCGAATGGTAACAGGAGGCAGGGGACACGATGTTTTACCCAGGTTCGGGCCCTCTTGATGGAGGTAAAACCCTACGTCCTGCTTGATTTATTCTTGATGATATGAGTATTACAAGAGTTGATCTACCATGAGATCGGAGAGGCTAAACCCTAGAAGCTAGCCTATGGTATGATTGTTGTTGTCCTACGGACCTAAACCCTCCGGTTTATATAGACACCGGAGAGGGTTAGGGTTACACAAGGTCGGTTACAAAGGAGGAAATATCCATACCTGTATTGCCTAGCTTGCCTTCCACGCCAAGTAGAGTCCCATCCGGACACGAGACGAAGTCTTCAATTTAGTATCTTCATAGTCCAATAGTCCGGCCAAAGGATAGAGTCCGGCTGTCAGGAGAGCCCCTAATCCCGGACTCCATCAGTAGCCCCTGAACCAGGCTTCAATGACGATGAGTCTGGCGTGCAGTATTGTCTTCGGCATTGCAAGGCGGGTTCCTCTTCCGAATACATCACGGAAGAATTTGAATACAAGGATAGTGTCCGACCCTATAAAATAATTTCCACATAACACCGTAGAGAGAATAATATTTCCACAAATCTGATCTGTCGACACGTTTTGACAACATAACATTATGCCATAGCCCGGTGATTATTCGAACCGTTTCCTTTGACTAGCCCCGCTCATAACGCGAGGCAGTTTCTTGACACGTCTTATCGGAGCAGAGATCGTGTTCCCCTTATTACGGGATTTTCATCAATACGGGCGTGGGTAACCCAACCGCGCCATCGATTACAGCGCTTGGGGGGTAAGCGAGTTTTACTAGGCTAGTGGGGGCACATAGTTTTGGCCGCCCTTATAAAGGGATAAGGTTTAACATTTCTCTACCCACACCTTCTTCCTCCTTGCCCATCCATTCTTGCGCACTCGAGCCCCAACGCCCAAGTCCACATCTTTCTCCTCAACCTCCTCCAAACATGTCTGGAGCGGGAGGCAAGTGGATGGCTTCCTCCGTTATGGAAGAACACATCAAAAAGTTGCGCAGAGCCGGATACTTAGCCGCGAATATCGCGCATCGGCTGCCCGCTGCGGGGCAGATCGTCCCTACCCCAGAACCCCATGAGAGGGTAGTTTTCCTCCACCACTTCCTCCGCAGACTGGGGTTTCCCCTTCATCCATTCGTCCGTGGTCTCATGTTCTACTACGGGCTGGACTTCCATGATCTGGCCCCGAACTTCATCCTCAACATTTCGGCGTTCATCGTCGTTTGTGAGGCTTTCCTCCGCATCCGCCCCCACTTCGGCCTATGGCTAAAGACCTATAATATCAAGCCGAAGGTGGTGGGCGGCCCACAAGCAGAATGCGGCGGAGCCATGGTGGGCAAGATGCCCAACGTTATATGGCTTGAAGGCTCCTTCGTGGAGACCATAAAGGGGTGGCAATCGGCGTGGTTCTACATCACCGAGCCACGCGGCACCAAATGGGTGGCTACCCCCAAGTTTCGATCCGGATTCCCTACACGGCTCACTTCCTGAAAAGAGAAGGGCTTGTTGTGGGGTTCATCGGTGGAGTTGGACGGACTCCAGAAATGTATCCTGAACATGACAAGCAAGAAGCTCAAGCTTGTCAACATAGTCCAGGTCATGCTCATCCGCTGGATCCTTCCGTGCCAACAACGGGACTTCAACTTGTGGGAGTTTGACCCGGCCCAACACCAGACTCTGAGCGAGCTCTTCGACACGATGCACATGGACGTCTGGAAGGTGATGTTCAAGGGTGTCGAGGTCCCTCCCTCTCTCACCAAGGACCGTGGGCTAAGCGCGAAGCGCCGAGCGCATTCGGTGAGTTCTATACATCCAGTAGGATATTTATTTCCCCTAGCTTAACCATGTGCGGGGTCTGATCTCCATGCCATTGACAGGACTGGGTGGAGACGTCGGGGCAGATTAACTGTCCGGCCCCTCTGCCCGAAGACACTGCGGACGCTCCCCTGACGGAGATGCTGACTCCGGCTCCTTACAAGGTGCCGGAGAAGACCAAGAAGGCCAAGGGAACCCGAAAGAGCTCCCGGCGCCAGGTGTTATCGGACTCATCATCCGATAACTCCGCGATGCACTCCTCCCCCGAAGACGAGGAGGAAGATGAAGATGTTCCCCCTCCAGTCGTGGGAGACAAGAAAAGGAAGGCTGCCCCTACTGGGGGGGCTGAAGGGGCAGGTGGCTCCATCCCGGTAGAGGTGGGCCTGGGTTCCCGACGGCCCCCGACTATTACTTTGTGGCAAAGCGACAGGGCAGGTTGAGACCACCTAGGAGAGAGGTGGGCCTGACCCTAGTCGGCGTTCGCGGATACTTAACATGTTTAACGAGATCTTGGTATTTGATCTGAGTCTGGCCACTGGCCTATACGCACTAACCATCTACGCGGGGACAGTTATGGGCACTCGACGTCGTGGTATCAGCCGAAGCCTTCGTGACGTCAGCGACTGAGCGGCGCGCGCCGGATTGGAACGTAAGCCTGCTCTTGTATTAAGGGGGCTAGTTCTGCTTCCGGCCGCCCTCGCAACATGCAGGTGTGCAATGGGCGATGGGCCCAGACCCCTGCGCCATAGGATTTAGACCGGCATGCTGACCTCTCTGTTGTGCCTAGGTAGGGCTGCGACGTGTTGATCTTCCAAGGCCGGGCATGACCCAGGAAAGTGTGTCCGGCCAAATGGGATCGAGCGTGTTGGGTTATGTGGTGCACCCCTGCAGGGAAGTTAATCTATTCGAATAGTCGTGATCTTCGGTAACAGGACGACTTGGAGTTGTACCTTGACCTTATGACAACTAGAACCGGATACTTAATAAAACACACCCTTCCAAGTGCCAGATACAACCCGGTGGTCGCTCTCTAGCAGGGCGACGAGGAGAGGATCGCCGGTTAGGTTTATGCTATGCGATGCTACTTGGTGAACTTACCATCTACTCTCTTCTACATGCTGCAAGACGGAGGTGGCCAGAAGCGTAGTCTTCGACGGGATTAGCTATCCCCCTCTTATTCTGGCTTTCTGCAGTTCAGTCCACATATGATACCTCTTTTCCAGTTGATACCAATGCATACATATGTAGTGTAGCTCCTTGCTTGCGAGTACTTTGGATGAGTACTCACGGTTGCTTTGCTCCCTCTTTTCCCCCTTTCTATACCCGATTGCTGCGACTAGATGATGGAGCCCAGGAGCCAGACCCCACTATCAATGATGACTGCTACTACTCGGGAGGTGCCTACTACTACGTGCAGGCCGCTGACGACGACCAGGAGTAGTTTAGGAGGATTCCAGGTAGGAGGCCTGCGCCTCTTTTGATCTGTATCCCAGTTTGTGCTAGCCTTCTTAAGACAAACTTGTTTAGCTTATGTCTGTACTCAGATATTGTTTGCTTCCGCTGACTCGTCTATGATCGAGCTCTTGTATTCGAGCTCTCGAGGCCCCTGGCTTGTAATATGATGCTTGTATGACTTATTTTATTTGTAGAGTTGTGTTGTGATATCTTCCCGTGAGTCCCTGATCTTGATCGTACACGTTTGCGTGTATGATTAGTGTACGGTCAAATCGGGGGCGTCACAAGTTGGTATCAGAGCCGACTGCCTGTAGGAATCCCCCTTCCACACTCCTTGGCCGAAGTTGAGTCTAGTCGATAAAAAATGTTTTACTAACTTGGCTATGCGGCCCCTAGGCCCACGTCGCCATCGGGTGTTATTAGGATCTTTTATTCCTCGATCTATACTCTGGGACTCTGATCTCTCTTCTATTCGGGATAAATGATTTTGCTAAAATCTAACTCTAGGTTCTCGTTACCACTTCCTGCCGGAGAACCCTTTCATTACGGATGATCGACTGCTTCAACAGAAGATTCTGACAATACTCTCCGATATTTTCTCGAGACCGTGTGCCTGTTGCTTTTGCAATTCCCTACCACCTAAAATTCCCTATGGATAAATACTTACACCTGTCGATCTTACTTTTATTCTCAGTTGGTCTTGTTATTACAAGATACCCTGAAATACTCGTCGTTGTTTCGATAATCCTTTGAGCTTACTGCCTTGCTGTTCTTTGTCACCTGAATACCCCTACGGATAATTCTCGCACTTATCGAGTATCTGCTCATCCCCCAGTTGTTCATGTGTTTCACAATGGTCATCGAAATACTATTCAATCCTCCAAAAATCCTTAGTAGCTTATTGCTCTACAATACTTGTCTGCTTGCATGATGTTTGCTTTCCATATGTCTGGAAATATTCGTTACTATCCTTAGGCACCGTCATTTTGATCCCTTTGATTCAACATGAGTGCGAATGCACGCAATCATCAGTTGATCCTTTTAAATTATCTTTCCGGCTCAGACGTCATTTTAAACATGAGGTGGTTCTCAACAAATCCAATTGTCGTCGATTGTACCCTTAGGTCTATTGAACTTATCCACCCTGGATTAGAGCGTCTGCCTCTGATCCTTTTATTTTGGAAATCATAATTCCTTTGATATCTAAGCATCGAATCATTCAGGTGTTCTATAATCTGATGCCCTTGCATGGTTTCTTCCTCTAATAGAGTACCGATACTCGCAACAGCTCCGTTGTAGACCACAAACCCCTTGTTGGATTATTATCCGACAATGTCCTTCATATTCAACAACCTCGTGAGCCTTTCCATGGGTATATAATGCCTTTGGTAATTTGTATCCTCTGCCTTGATAACCATACTCTACTTTCGAGCTTGCATTATTTACTCCGAAGTGTGTGGTATATATTCCTAAGAGGCCCCAATGAGTTGAACCAACGCCTTCCCTAACTTGTTTGAACCCATAAGATTGCACGGGTCATACTTATCTGGTATTACACCAGGTAAAACTTTCAACAACTAATGTCATTTTTGTAACACGAGAAGTGAATGAAAGGTTATGCATTAAAGAAGTGGGAGTCGACCTTGAACTTAGTGTTCATGCCCATGGACCCGATGTGGAACTTATCATGGAAGCTTCTTGCAAAACTTTTAATCAGTTGGATACTTCTTTCGGTGTCTTTAAATTGGATCCCTTGCAACTATGGCTTCGGCCATATTGATATTCCTTGATTCCTTTTCTCGGACAAGTTAAAGCACTTGTCTTTTGCAGATCAATACACTTGTCAACCCTCTATTTTGCTCTACCTCCAAGTATTAACCCCCTATCATCTTGAGATTATCTTGGGACTGCATAACTTTTTATGAGTTCTGCATCAAGTATTACATTCTCACTGATTACAATTTTTCATGGGCTCCGAGTTATTTCACTCGAGAACACCGATAAGTGAATTGATTCCGCACTACGATTCAATAACTCTAAGTAATTCTCATTGCTTACGAGTTTAATAATCCTTCAAGTCATTCCTAGCCTGATTGGCTATATCATTATCATGCTGATTTTAACTGTGCTACCTGGTCCTTATTCCCGGAGTACAACTTTCGACGATGAGCTAAGCTTATGTCGATCTTCCTCATCATATCATTTCGCCTTGATCATCAAGCTTGATTTCGAGTTTGTGTTGTAATCGTGGTTCCAATAACCTTTCGCTTCATCGTTCCTTTGACTTGATGTCATCGCCGATCGATTACATCTTCAGGAAATCTCTCGACAAATGTGTCGTGATCATCATCAACATTCTGAGCTCTTCCAGAATATCAATTGAATTCATGATGAGAAAGACCATCCTTGCCCTTGATGATTTGTGTTATCATCGACAACTTTATTGCCTTCCCTCCAACACAAACTTGTTTGTGTTTTGTGTTATACCTTGACTTCCTTGCTACGCATCATTTGTTCTTCTTTACCTTGGAGTATTACCATCTTTTATGTCAAGAATGTCATGAGAATCTCACCACCTCTTAAGAATTCTTGATACAAGTAATACTTATCACCATCACCATTCCTTCTTGGTCCTCGTGTTGATCCTAACCGGAATACCGACAAATGAACTATGAAGTGTGAATTCAAAACTTCTAGCAACCCTATTGCTTTGAATCAATGTTTACTCGTGGATGTTCTCCTCGAGCATACAACATTATATCATTTGATTTGACAAATGTTATCTCCTTGTTCACATAAGTGTGGAAATCCAGCTTTTGGAAATCTTGAGGAATTGCGCTGAGTCCATCAGCCACCTCCTCACCCTCTCCTTGGTTAATGATGAACTTTTGTTTTGGAACTTGCTTCTATAGTGCAATTCCCGAGAATCTTATAAAGTCATGAAATTTCTCTCCCCTTACCTAAAGGTTTTTCTGCTTTCTATCATGTCATGGATATCATGCTCTGCTCGTCCTTGGGAAAGATATACCCGTGGCATATGTGTTTAAACACATTTCCCTTTCCATTGTTCTGTTTAACCTGATAATCACATTTTCCTTTCCATTGTCTTGTTAAGCTTTCTTGTAATCTGACTTAACTGAGCAGTGATAATTCCCTGCTTAGTAAGCACCTCGTTGTACAACTCTGAGAGTAAGACCCTGTTACCATTGTTGATAGCATCCCGGTAACAACGGATGGACGAGAACTTTGCCTATTGGTCCGCCTCGTACAACGAGCAGGAAAATGGTTCTCTTCGCCCCTCGCCCTTGGTACCGATGTTGTTGCCGACATAACTGACAGGCTAGCCTCTGACATGCCTTGCTATCATGACCATGCAAGATGTCACCACTCCTACTTTTATCCCACCTGGTGGGCCCATAACCCACAGTTCCACAGGATCAAAACCTGACTCTCCTGTACACCCTGTTGTCAAAGTTATTCCTCGCGCTTGAATTCATATGTAATTCACGGGCCACCTGCCAAGTGAACTATTCTGTTATCACACGCAATACTTATTCTCGTTGCTCTAGACCCCTTTCACATTTTGTTTCAGGCATCAAATGATTGCCTACCCGCTTGAAACTTCTCATGGTACCTACTTACCTTGCTCTTGATATTGTCTTAAGTTTCCATTCGAGAGTTACTTTCTGCCACATTCCTTGGGTTATAAACCAAGATAGCCACCTTGTAGAGTTCCGTTCTTCCAAAACTACCCCTTATCCTTTTCGTAAGTACGATGGAGTTCTCGAAGAAAGGATGCCAACTTCATCATGATGACCTGAGCAGAGTAATGAAGACATCCACGTAATGGATCGACCTTCTTCGAGAAGAGCAACCAAGATCGAGAAGATTCATTAGAATTTCGTAACCAGATCTTTCCCCCTTACACACCTCTTAAATCTCGGGACGAGATTTCTTGTAGTGGAGGAGAATTGTGACGCCCGGATATTCAAGCTACAGTAACCCTTCACTAATGATGCCACGTCACCACGATTACTGTTGTTAATCTTGCGATGATTCAAATCCCGTCAAATTTTAAATTTAAAATCAAGTCAAACAATTAAAGTTTTCAAAAGTCAAAACTAAAGTGTCAAAATGTGGCAAATAATTCAGAAGTGATGTTGGTGGAGAAACCATCTATTTATGAAATGTTCCAATGCACTAAATTAATTATAACAACGAAAAAACAATTATTTAAAATGCATTTAAAATAATAATAAATGAAGTATACTTTATTTAAGGTGCCAAAATGTTTGGGGTCATAGCGTATTTATTAACACTAGTTTAGGGGCTACTTTTATAATTTGTAAAACTAAAGTAAGAGAGAAACTAAAATAAAACAATAAAAGAAAACAGAAAAGTAAAGAAATAAAAAAATACAAAAGAGAAAAAAAGGAGAACCCCCCCCCCTCACTGGGCTCCAGCCTAGCAGGCCACCGGCCAAACTGGGCGAAGGCCCAACCGGCCCCTCACCCCCCTGCTTAACCCCCCCCCCATCGTGGCAAACCCTAGATCGATCCACTCCTCCCCACTCCCCCCCCCCACTCATCCCCCCACTCTCCATCTCCCCCGATCCAATCGGGATCGGCCTATAACCCCGCCGCGCCCGAACCGCTCCCCTGACGCCGCCTCGACGGCCGCACCCCGCCACTCGAGGCTGCCCAGCGCCGCTTGTCGTCGCCTCCCCGTCGCTGTGCACCGGAGCCACCTCGCCCCGAAGTCACACCGCCGCCGCCCGGAGCGCCTCTGCCTCGACCACCCCGTCGTCGACCCCGTCGCCGCCACCTCACCTCGCCCCGAAGTCACACCGCCGCCGCCCGGAGCGCCTCTGCCTCGACCACCCCGTCGTCGACCCCGTCGCCGCCACCTCGCCCCCGACGTGGATCTGCCTCGCCGGCCACCCCGAGCCCGCTGCCCTCCTCGACCGCCCCCCTGTGAGCCGCCGACTCCCCTCCTCGCTCTCTGCTTGCGCTGCCCCGCCAAGCACGCACGCACGCAGCCCACAGCCCGCAGCCCCTCGTCGTGGCCTCGCCCACCGCATCCCCACGCCCGGCTGCGCTCGCCTCGCTCGTCTTCGCCTTGGCCACCGCAACTTGCCCCCTGGCCAGCGCCGGCCTTCGCCAAGCCGCCCGGGCGCCACACTCGCCGGCCGCCGCGCAACTGCGCATGCCTCGCAGCTCCCGGCCGAACCGCCTCTACCGCCAATGCCCTCCTTCACCTGCCGTGCTGCCGTACGCCCTGCCTCCGCCCAGCGGTGACCCTGCCGCGGCTCCACGCCGGCACGCCGCCCTGCCCCCCTGCTCCTCGAGGCCGTCCTGGACACAGGCCTCGCCTCGTCGCACTCCTTGCGGGCGAGCGCCCGCCCAGGCGCATGTTCCCCGGCGCCCGCTAGCGCCCAAACCCGATTGCCTCCCTGGCCCTATGACAGCCAGGGCCCACGCCCCCCCTTGAACGATTTTTTTAAAGAAGGGAATTGAAAAATAATAATATATAAAATAAAAATAAGAATAATTAATTAAAGAAATAATTAACTTAATTAATTTTGCTTAACTAAACTAAACAACTAATTAATCTAATTAAACATTAGTTATCTAATTAGCTAATTAATTAGTATGACAGTGGGGCCCACACCCTAATTAATACTAATTAGGGTAATTAAATTGTTTAATTAAAATGTGTCTCTGACCAGTGGGACCCACTGGTCAACCTTGTTGACTGACGTCATGCTGACGTCATTAATCCATTTTCAAATTAATTTAAATAATTAATTAAATTCCAGAAATTAATAAAATCTTTAGAAAATCATATCTTTTAATCCGTAACTCGGACTAAATTATTTTCATCATGAAAGTTGCTTAGAACGACGAGACGAATCCGGATACGCAGCTCGTTCATTCGCCACGCATCCCTAGCATAGCAAACATGCAACTTTCCCCCTCCGATTCATCTGTTCGAAAACGCAAAACACCAGGGATATTTTCCCGGATGTTTTCCCCACTTCACCGGTATCACCTCATACCACGTTAGGGCACCCCTAGCACCGCTAATTGCCATGTCATGCACCGCCATGCATTTGTTTGCATTATATTTATTGTTTCTTCCCCCTCTTCTCTCGCTAGACACCGAGACCGACACCGCTGCTACCCAGTATGACTACAGAGTTGACGACCCCTCTCTCTTGCCAGAGCAACCAGGAAAGCCCCCCCCCTTGATCACCAGATATCGCCTACTCTCCTCTATACTGCTTGTATTAGAGTAGTGTAGCATGTTACCACTTTTCGTTAATCCTATTCTGATGCATAGCCTGTCATTGTTGCTACAACTATTGATACCTTACTTGCAATCCTAAATGCTTAGTATAGGATGCTAGATTATCATCAGTGGCCCTACATTCTTGTCCGTCTGCCATGCTATACTACTGGGCCATGATCACTTCGGGAGGTGATCACGGGCATATAGTATATACTTTACACTGTTACATTACCTGTGGTACTATTCGGAGTTGGGGGCTGAAGGGGCAGGTGGCTCCATCCCGATAGAGGTGGGCCTGGGTTCCCGACGGCCCCCCGACTATTACTTTGTGGCGGAGCGACAGGGCAGGTTGAGACCACCTAGGAGAGAGGTGGGCCTGACCCTGGTCGGCGTTCGCGGATACTTAACACGTTTAACGAGATCTTGGTATTTGATCTGAGTCTGGCCACTGGCCTATACGCACTAACCATCTACGCGGGGACAGTTATGGGCACTCGACGCCGTGGTATCAGCTGAAGCCTTCGTGACGTCAGCGACTGAGCGGCGCGCGCCGGATTGGAACGTAAGCCTGCTCTTGTATTGAGGGGGCTAGTTCTGCTTCCGGCCACCCTCGCAACATGCAGGTGTGCAATGGGCGATGGGCCCAAACCCCTGCACCATAGGATTTAGACCGGCGTGCTGACCTCTCTGTTGTGCCTAGGTAGGGCTGCGACGTGTTGATCTTCCGAGGCCGGGCATGACCTAGGAAAGTGTGTCCGACCAAATGGGATCGAGCGTGTTGGGTTATGTGGTGCACCCCTGCAGGGAAGTTAATCTATTCGAATAGCCGTGATCTTCGGTAACAGGACGACTTGGAGTTGTACCTTGACCTTATGACAACTAGAACCGGATACTTAATAAAACACACCCTTCCAAGTGCCAGATACAACCCGGTGGTCGCTCTCTAGCAGGGCGACGAGGAGAGGATCGTCGGTTAGGTTTATGCTATGCGATGCTACTTGGTGAACTTACCATCTACTCTCTTCTACATGCTGCAAGAAGGAGGTGGCCAGAAGTGTAGTCTTCGACATGATTAGCTATCCCCCTCTTATTCCGGCTTTTTGCAGTTCAGTCCACATATGATACCTCGTTTCCAGTTGATACCAATGCATACATATGTAGTGTAGCTCCTTGCTTGCGAGTACTTTGGATGAGTACTCACGGTTGCTTTGCTCACTCTTTTCCCCCTTTCTATACCCGATTGCTGCAACCAGACGATGGAGCCTAGGAGCCAGACGCCACTGTCGATGACGACTACTACTCGGGAGGTGCCTGCTACTACGTGCAGGCCGCTGACGACGACCAGGAGTAGTTTAGGAGGATCCCAGGCAGGAGGCCTGCGCCTCTTTCGATCTGTATCCCAGTTTGTGCTAGCCTTCTTAAGACAAACTTGTTTAACTTATGTCTATACTCAGATATTGTTTGCTTCCGCTGACTCGTCTATGATCGAGCTCTTGTATTCGAGCTCTCGAGGCCCCTGGCTTGTAATATGATGCTTGTATGACTTATTTTATTTGTAGAGTTGTGTTGTGATATCTTCCCGTGAGTCCCTGATCTTGATCATACACGTTTGTGTGTATGATTAGTGTACAGTCAAATCGGGGGCGTCACATCCCATCACCATTGTGCCTCATGAAAGTGAATCAAATATGTTGATGGAGGATGATGATTTTGTTATGCCTATTGCTTGTTGTGATGATTATGATTGGGAAGACAACAATATCAATTATGATCTTGAAAATATTTTTAGCACTTGCTTGGAAGAATATGATGATAATGTTTGCTATACTATTGGTGCCATTCATGCTATTGATAAAAATGATTGTGATGATATGCAAAACCACAAGCTTGGGGATGCTATGTTTGATGAGTATGATATGTTTGAAGATTTATTTGCTGGAAATAATGCTTGTCATAAGCTTGGGGATGATTTTCTTAATGAATATGATCCTTTGATTCCTTCTACTTTTCATAAGAAAATTTATTATGATGATAGCATGCCTCCTATTTATGATGATTACATTGATGAAAGTGGGTTTGGCAGAGTGTCAACTCTAGGTAGTAGTGATCCCACTATTTTGGAGGGTGTTGAATCTTATTAAAATATTGATCAAAGTGTATTTGGAGCGGTCATGACTTTATTTAGTGATACATACACTATTTTGGAAGAGGTTTCAATTGATTATGACAATGAAGTTGCTATCTATGATGATTATTATGATGACATGTATGCCATAAAGAGTGATAAATCTTCTATGCTTGTGCATCATGAAAAGAGTGTTGTATGTGATAGTTATATTGTTGAAACCATTCATGATGCCTCTGAAAATTATTATGAGAAAGGAACTTATGCCCTTACATATCTCAATAATATCAAGTTTCTTCTCTATGTGTTGATTGTTTTGAAGTTGCACTTGTTTTGCCTTCCTATGCTAGTTGATTCTTGTTCCTGCTACCTCTTGAGCACTGCGTTGGTTTTCCCTTGAAGAGCAAAGGGTGATGCAGCAAAGTAGCGTAAGTATTTCCCTCAGTTTTTGAGAACCAAGGTATCAATCCAGTAGGAGGCCACGCACGAGTCCCTCGCACCTACACAAACAAATAAATCCTCGCAACCAACGCGATAAGGGGTTGTCAATCCCTACATGGTCACTTATGAGAGTGAGATCTGATAGATATGATGAGATAATATTTTTGGTATTTTTATGATAAAGAGAAATAAAAGATGCAAGTAAAATAAATGGCAAAGGAAATAACTAAGTATTGGAAGATTAATATGATGGAAGATAGACCCGGGGGCCATAGGTTTCTCTAGTGGCTTCTCTCAAGAGCATAAGTATTTATGGTGGGTGAACAAATTACTGTTGAGCAATTGACAGAATTGAGCATAGTTATGAGAATATCTAGGTATGATCATGTATATAGGCATCACATCCGAGACAAGTAGACCGACTCCTACCTGCATCTACTACTATTACTCCACACATCGACCGCTATCCAGCATGCATCTAGAGTATTAAGTTCAAGAGAACAAAGTAACGCTTTAAGCAAGATGACATGATGTAGAGGGATAAACTCATGCAATATGATATAAACCCCATCTTTTTATCCTTGATGGCAACAATACAATACGTGCCTTGCTGCCCCTACTGTCACTGGGAAAGGACACCGCAAAATTGAACCCAAAGCTAAGCACTTCTCCCATTGCAAGAAAGATCAATCTAGTAGGCCAAACCAAACTGATAATTCAAAGAGACTTGCAAAGATAACCAATCATACATAAAAGAATTCAGAGAAGATTCAAATATTGTTCATAGATAAACTTGATCATAAACCCACAACTCATCGGTCTCAACAAACACACCGCAAAAGAAGATTACATCGAATAGATCTCCACAAGAGAGGGGGAGAACTTTGTATTGACATCCAAAAAGAGAGAAGCCATCTAGCTAATAACTCTCCCCTTTGATTTCAGAAATCTTGTGATCTTGGAGCTCGCTTTGCTGACTTGGAGAGGCAGCAGATTCAACTGAACCTTGACTTGGAGCTGGCCAGGACAGAGCTGCAAAAGGTCAGAGACGGCGCCGCAGGTAAGACGAGTTTGTCGACTGGTCAGTTTTAGGCTTGGGTACCCTTCTGCTATTTCTGAATCAATCATCATTTCTTTTGCAGAAAAACTGAGAGAAGCTCTGGCGAAGAAGGATCAGGATTTGGCCGTTGCTCGTAAGGAGGCTGACGACAAGACCGCTCTGGCCGAACAAAAGCTGGCTTCGGTCGGCCAGTTGGAAGAAGAGAATACCAGGCTGAAGACCGCTCTGAATGACTCCAACAAGGAGTGCTCGCGCTGGAAGAAGGTGAATCTCGTCCAGGGCGAGAAAATGGAAGGCATTGCTCGCAGGAGGGATGATCTGGAGAGCTATCTGCGAAGTCTTGCCAAGAAGTTGTTCATCAAGCTTGAAGGTGCACATTTTGTTCCGACTGACCCTTTTTTTTGAGTCGACTCAGTGTACGAAAATTGACTTATCCTTGGATCGTGAATGCAGAGTTTTGCCAGAACTTTGAAGAGGAGACTGGGCGGATCGAGCCTGGTTTGGATCCAATCAACTCTCCCATGAAAGATGAAACTGCCATGAATCTGCTCTGTCTGGAATCTCGCATCGACAGTGATGTGGACTACTTGGCTCGACTGAAGGTCGCCATGTCACGGATTGACCCGGCACTTTGGCCAGAGGTTGTGCTCCAAAATGATATAGAGTCCCTGATGACTCGACTAAATGAAATTCCCGACCAAGTGCAGGAGTGGAAGAAGTCTGCTGCTCGGTGTGGCGCTGACGTGGCTCTGTCTTTGGTTCGTGTCCACTGCAAGGAGGTGCGACAGGACAAACTGGCAGCAATCAAGGTAGCCAACACCCAGAAGCATGACTTCCAAAACTTTATGGAGACTTTCATCGCTGCAGCCACTCGGATAGCCGACGATGTCGACCTGGATGAGTTCGTCGAGGCTGCTAGCCCTCCTCCCGCGGAGTGAACAAACTCTTATGTCCCACTTTAAATTTTCCTCGGAATGCCGAGTGGTTTTTGTAATCGTTAAACTTTTTCGGGCTGCATGCCCGAGTACTTCGATCTGTGATCTGGCACCTTTGGAATTTACCTGAACTCGGTTTACCATTGAATATCTTTATGAATCTCCTGCAGAGTGAACCCATTCTTCATCGAGACAACTTTTGCATTCGCAGTGCAGCTCGGAAGGAGAGGGAAGCAGTCGACCCATGTCTTGTATTTGTGGCGAAGCTCCCCAGGGGAAGGCGGCGGTCGACCCACACCCTGTTACTGCAGAGTGGGACAGAGCGCACATTGTATTTGTGGCGAAGCTCTCCAGGAGAAGGTGGCAGTTGACCCACCCCTCGTCGTCCTTGAGGAATGAGATGTGTTTCGTACTTAGGCGAGTACTGGATTGCAGCTAAGCCCCCGAGTGGGAGGATTGCTCTCCACTCGGTAGGATTTTTTCAAACTTAGGCGAGTGTCGGACTGCAGCTAAGTCTCCAAGTGAGAGAACTTAGGCGAGTGCTGGACTGCAGCTAAGCCCCCGAGTGGGAGGATTGCTCTCCACTCGGTAGGATTTTTTCAAACTTAGGCGAGTGCCGGACTGCAGCTAAGTCTCCAAGTGAGAGCACTTAGGCGAGTGCTGGACTGCAGCTAAGCCCCCGAGTGGGAGGATTGCTCTCCACTCGGTAGGATTTTTTCAAACTTAGGCGAGTCCCGGACTGCAACTAAGTCTCTAAGTGAGAGAACTTAGGCGAGTGCTGGACTGCGGCTAAGCCCCCGAGTGGGAGGATTGCTCTCCACTCGGTAGGATTTTCTCAAACTTAGGCGAGTGCTGGACTGCAGCTAAGTCTCTAAGTGAGAGAACTTAGGAGAGTGCTGGACTGCAGCTAAGCCCCCGAGTGGGAGGATTGCTCTCCACTCGGTAGGATTTTTTCAAACTTAGGCGAGTGCCGGACTGCAGCTAAGTCTCTAAGTGAGAGAACTTAGGCGAGTGCTGGACTGCAGCTAAGCCCCCGAGTGGGAGGATTGCTCTCCACTCGGTAGGATTTTTTTCAAACTTAGGCGAGTGTCGGACTGCAGCTAAGTCTCCAAGTGAGAGAACTTAGGCGAGTGCTGGACTGCAGCTAAGCCCCCGAGTGGGAGGATTGCTCTCCAATCGGTAGGATTTTTTCAAACTTATGCGAAGCGGATTCGCAGCTAAGCCACCCACTGGGGGATTTCTTATGCAAACAAAAAGAACAATAATAATCACTAGGAAAATTATAACGCTCTTGTCTTTGATAAATAAACTACAGGAGTTTTTCTTATTACATCTCATCTGAGTGAGAATTTTAAGTATAAAAGGGGCGGAGTAGCTCCGCATTCCAGGCTCGTGGCTCATCAATCTGGCGATCGACATTGTAGAGGTGGTATGCTCCATTGTGGAGGACTCTTGGTGACTATGAAGGGGCCTTCCCAAGTAGGAGTGAGCTTGTGTGGTTTCTGCTGATCCACTCGGAGGACTAAGTCTCCTTCTTGGAAAGCTCGGCTCTTCACGTTTCTGGCATGGAATCGACGCAAGTCTTGCTGATAGATGGTCGATGGAATCAAGGCCATTTCTCTTTCTTCTTCTAGGAGGTCGACTGCGTCCTGTCGGGCTTGTTCTGCTTCATCTTCTGAGTAGAGCTCGACTTTGGGAGCGTTGTGAAGCAGGTCGCTCGGTAAGACTGCCTCGGCTCCATAAACCAAAAAGAATGGGGTTCTTCCGGTCGATCGATTTGGGGTTGTCCTCAATCCCCAAAGGACTGATGGAAGCTCGTCGACCCATGCACCTGCTGCGTGCTTGAGATCGCGCATCAATCGGGGTTTCAGTCCTTTGAGAATTAGGCCGTTTGCCCTTTCTGCTTGCCCATTCAACTGAGGGTGAGCGACCGAAGCATAGTCGACCCGAGTGCCCTGAGAGGCGCAAAAGGCCCTGATTTTGTCGGAATCAAAGTTTGACCCGTTGTCGGTGATGATGCTGTGTGGAACTCCATATCTGAATATCAACTCTCTGATGAAACTGATAGCGGTGCAAGCATCAAGATTCTTGATAGGCTTGGCTTCAATCCATTTAGTGAACTTGTCGACTGCTACCAGCACATGAGTGAAGCCGCCCCTGCCTGTTCTCAGTGGTCCAACCATGTCCAACCCCCAAACAGCGAAAGGCCAGACGAGTGGAATGGTTTTCAGGGCTGACGCGGGCTTGTGCGGCATATTGGAGTAATACTGACATCCTTCACATTTGTTGACTATCTCTTTGGCCATCTCATTGGCTCTTGGCCAGTAGAACCCCTCTCGGTATGCTTTAGCCACAATGGTCCGAGAGGACGCATGATGACCACAGGTCCCCGAGTGGATATCATTAAGGATCATCTGACCTTCTTCTAGTGTAATATACTTCTGGCCGACTCCAGTCGCGCTTTCTCTATATAATTGTCCCTTTATGACTGTAAAGGCCTTGGATCGATGGACGATCTGTCGAGCCTCTTCCTCGTCTTCTGGGAGTTCTTTCCTTAGGATGTACGCGATGTACGGTTCTGTCCAGACGGGGGTGATAACCAAGACTTCCATGATCAGGTCGACCACAGCTGGAACTTCAACTTCAGTCGGATCCGTGGCACTTTTTGGCTGCGGGGCCTCTTCAGTGAAGGGATCCTCCTGGACTGATGGTGTGTGGATGTGTTCCAAAAACACATTGCTGGGAATGGCTTCTCTTTTGGAACCTATTTTTGCCAGATCATCAGCTGCTTGATTTTTCAGTCGGGGTATGTGATGAAGCTCCAACCCCTCGAATTTCTTCTCCAGCTTTCTCACTGCATTGCAATAACCAGTCATGGCTGGACTTCTGACATCCCATTCCTTCATCACTTGATTGACCACCAAATCTGAGTCGCCATAGACCATGAGGCGACGGACGCCGAGTGAAATGGCCATGCGCAACCCATATAAAAGTGCTTCATATTCTGCCTCGTTGTTAGAGGAATCAAAGTGGATTTGAAGAACATATCTGTGTTTATCTCCTCTGGGGGAGACCAACACCACTCCGGCTCCGGAACCATTTAGCATCTTGGAACCATCAAAGAACATGGTCCAATGCTCCGAGTGAATCTGAGTCGGCAGTTGCTGTTCAATCCACTCGGCGATGAAATCCGCGATTGCCTGGGACTTGATAGCTTTCTCTGGCTCAAACTTGATATCTAGAGGAAGAAGTTCAATCGCCCATCTTGCCACTCGACCAGTTGCATCTCTGTTATGCAAGATCTCTGACAACGGAGCGTCGCTGACGACTGTAACGGAATGATCAGAGAAGTAGTGGGCAACTTTCTTTGTAGTCATGTAAATCCCATATACGAGCTTCTGATAATGAGGGTATCTTTGCTTCGATGGGGTCAAGACTTCAGAAATATAATACACTGGGCGCTGAACTTTGAAGGTTTTCCCTTCTTCTTCCCGCTCGACCGTAAGTACCATACTGACGACTTGTCCTGTGGCTGCAATGTAAAGCAGCAAAGGCTCCTTGCTGATTGGGGCAGCAAGCACCGGCTGGGTGGAGAGCAGAGCTTTGAGCTCTGCGAACGCTGCGTCAGCTTCAGGAGTCCACTCGAACTTGTCAGACTTCTTCATCAATCGGTAAAGAGGCAATGCCTTTTCACCGAGACGAGATATGAATCGACTTAGGGCGGCCAAGCAACCAGTAAGCTTCTGAACATCGTGCACTCGCACAGGACTTTTCATTCGGAGTATAGTACCGACTTTTTCTGGATTGGCGTCGATTCCCCGTTCGGAAACGAGAAAACCGAGTAACTTTCCGCCAGGAACCCGAATGTGCATTTTGATGGATTAAGCTTGATATCAAACCTTCTGAGGTTGGCAAAGGTTTCAGCAAGGTCAGTCAGCAGGTCAGAACCCTTCCGTGACTTGACCACAATATCATCCATGTACGCCTCCACATTCCGACTGATTTGGGTGAGCAAACACTTCTGAATCATCCTCATGAATGTGGCTCCGGCATTCTTGAGGCCGAATGGCATGGTAACATAACAGAAGCACCCGAATGGAGTGATGAAAGCTGTTTTGATCTCGTCAGGTCCATACAGACGGATCTGATGGTACCCGGAATAGGCGTCTAAAAAAGACAGTCGCTCACATCCCGCAGTCGAGTCGACTATCTGGTCGATGCGGGGGAGAGGAAAATGATCTTTCGGGCAGGCCCGATTGATATGTTTAAAGTCAATGCACATGCGAAGTGACTTGTCCTTCTTGGGGACCATGACAACATTGGCGAGCCACTCGGAGTGGTAGATTTCTCGGATGAACTCCGCCGCTAAGAGCCGAGCTACCTCTTCGCCAATGGCCTTTCTCTTCTGGACGGCGGACCGTCGGAGATGTTCCTTGACAGGTTTTACTTTTTGAGTCGACTCTTAGGCGGTGCTCAGCCAGCTCCCTGGGAACACCCGGCATGTCAGAGGGCTTCCATGCGAAAATGTCCCAGTTCTCACGGAGGAACTGGATGAGCGCTTCTTCCTATTTGGAGTCGAGTGTTGTCGAGATATGAGTTGGAGCAGCGCTGGGGTCGGTCGGGTGGATATGAGCTGTCTTTGTATCGCCAGTCGACTGAAAAGCTGACTCCGTAGCGGGCTTCTTGGCTCGCAACAAATCACTTGGGTCTGCAGTCTTCTGGTATTCCTGCAACTCCACCACTGCCATCTGAGCGTCGGCGATCTTTGAACCTTTCTGAAAACATTCTTCTGCTTTCTTCTGATTGCCCGTAATAGTGATCACACCTTTGGGACTAGGCATCTTCAATTTGAGATACACATAACACGGTCAGGCCATGAAGCATGCATAAGCCGGCCTGCCCAAAATAGCGTGATAGGCACTCTGGAAGTCTACAACTTCAAATGTCAACTTCTCTTTGCGGTAATTCTTGGAATCACCGAAAACCACATCAAGAGCAATCTGGCCGAGTGATTCAGCCTTCTTCCCAGGAATGACTCCATGGGAACTCATGTTGCTGGCACTGAGTCTGGACATCGGAATGCCCATCCCTTTCAACATCTCAGCATACAATATGTTCAAACCATTGCCACCATCCATCAGGACTTTGGTCGGTCGAGTGCCTTCAACCACTGGGTCGACCACTAGAGCTTGCCTCCCAGGGGTGGCAATATGCGTTGGGTGATCGGACTGGTCGAACGTGATGGCAGTCTGGGACCATTTTAAATAACTTGGTGTCGCTGGAGCAACCATATTCACCTCTCGGTTGATGACTTTCAGTCGACTTTTGCTCTCAACATCAGCAAAAATCATCAAGGTGGAATTGACTTGAGGGTATCCGTCGTCACTGTCCTCTTTGTCCTCGACCTTGTCCGACTCCTTTTCCTTACCTTTGGGCTGCTTTCCCTGGAACTGCTAGATCAAGAGTCGACACTGTCGAGTGGTATGTTTCGGGTAAATGAAATTACCCTCTTCATCTTTCTTCGTGTGGACGAGACATGGCAAGTCCAACACATCATTTCCATCCTGGTCTTTAACCTTTTTGGGGTTCCAAGGCCCTTTAGGTTTCCCTTTAAACTTTCCCTAAGTTACAGCCAAGGCTTCCCCGGGAGCAGCTGGCTTGGCTTTCCACTTCTGTTTCCGATTGGAATTTCCTCCGGTTTCTTGGGCGACTGACTTCAGCTTGCCACTCCGGAGTCGATCCTCATCTTCACCATTAGCGTACTTGGTGGCAATCTCCATCATCCGATTCAGGGTCATATCTCCGGTTTGACCGAATTTCAGACTCAGTTCTCTGTACTTGACGCCTTCCTTGAAGGCACAAACTGCTTGGTGGTTAGGCACATTCTCTACCGAGTGATGTAACGTGATCCACCTCTGGATGTAATCCCTCAAAGTTTCATTTGGCTTCTGTACACAAGACCGCAGTTCCGTCAGCCCTGCCGGTCGCTTGCACGTGCCTTCAAATGTGGTGAAGAACACTCGGGAGAGATCCTCCCAAGTGTAAATGCTGCTAGGTGCTAACTGGTTCAGCCATGCTCTGACCGAGCCCTCCAACATGAGAGGCAGGTGCTTCATGGCCACTTCATCATTGCCGCCGCCGATCTGGACGGCCACTCGGTAATCTTCAAGCCAAGTATCGGGATTGGACTCGCCAGTGAACTTACTGACTCCAGTCGCCAACCTGAAGTTGGGAGGAATCACAGCGGCCCTGATGGCTCTACTAAAGCACTCTGGCCCCGAAACATGTACTCTGCTGCTGGTAGGTGCATCTCTGTCGTGACCTTCTCGGTGAGCCCTGTTCCTGTCGACCAAATCCTGGACGAGAATGGATCTCGCGTCAAAGCCTGGCCCTCTGGGGTCGACTGGAATCCTTCGCCCACCACTATGAGGGCGCATGTCATCCTGCTGGCGAGGCACATACGACCCGCTCCTCGGGGGAGGCGTGGGCACTCGACGTCGACCGTCACGATCGACTCGGTGATCATACTGCTCATGGTTCCCATACTGGTCACGCCGGTCTCCACGTCCCTCACGCCTCGGGGGCGATCTCGGGCTGTGAGCCGACTGGACTGTGTCTGCGGCAACGGATCTGTTGTGAATCCTGTTCCACGACTGAGAAACAGCGGAATTCTGATCTCCTGCTGCCCGGAGTAACGCTCTGATCTGCAGCAAGCCTCTGCCAGCCTCCGACTGGGAAGGCTGAATCGACTCCGCTATACGGGCCGCAACTGCTAAATTCTGAATCGGAGTTCGATATACCTGCGGGGGCGGGAAGAGCTGACGTCGACTGGATTCGGGAACCCATTGTCGCGCACGCTCGTCGAGTGCTCGCTGGAGGTTTTCCAGTCGAGTGCGCTCGGCCAAGTTTGCCAGGCGTGCGTCCTCCAAGGCGCGAGCCTCGGGGGTCTCTCCAACGATAGGAGTGTGCAGTGCATCCATGTTCCGGCGGCGAAGTTCTTCTCTCTGCAGCGACATGAGAGGCTCGGGAAGATACTCCTCATGGAGATGCGACGGGTCGCCTCCACCCGCGCCTCCGTCGGTACGGGGAAAACTGGGAGGACTGGGCGGTCCATCGACCATCAGAACCTCCGCCGCCGGATCGCTGCTGTCGCACTCGGATGCGGTCTCTGCGGAGCCAGTCGAACAGGACGTAGAGGGATTCGTCGGGCTCGATCGCCGCGACTTGGGGGGTGGCCGACTGACGCGCCACCACGTGCCTCACCCACCGCTGAAGTCTCGACCGACCGGAACGCTTGCGCCGGCGGGAAACGGGGAGTGAGCACAACACAGGACCCAACCGGTAGGGGGTCGACGGTTGCCGCAGGAGAACGCCGCGGACGTACGCGCTAAAGTGCGTTGCCCCGCGAGCAGGGAGTGCGTCCACGTCGAGCGGAGCCTCCCGGAGCCAAGCAGAGTCATCGACGATGGACGTGAGCGCGCCGAGACGGATCTCGCGGCCCTCCACCGAAACTCCGCCGAAAACCATGATGATTCGGGTCGGAAAAAAGTCGCAACTTCTCCAACAAACACTAAAACACCGACCCCACGGTGGGAGCCAACTGTCGTGGTTCTAAGTCTGACAGTAGTGTAGGGGGGTAAGTATGGAGAGGCAAGATCTTAGCTATGGAGAAGTTGTAAGCATGCAAGGTTTACGAGTTCAGGCCCTTCTCGGAGGAAGTAATAGCCCTACGTCTTGGAGCCCAGAGGTGGTCGACTGGATTATGTGAATATGAGTTACAGAGGTGCGAACCCTTGTCTCGGAGGAGGGGGGTGGCTTATATAGAGTGCGCAGGACCCCGACCAGCCCACGTTACCAAGGGTTCAATGTACATTAAGGCGGGGCGTTACTGGTAATGCTGGTAATAAAGTGCTATGATGACCATAAAAGCTATTTAATGACCGACCGTTAGCGTGCGGAGTGACTTTAGGTCTCCTGGCCGTCGAGTGATTGGGTCTCGGTCGAGTGATGCTTCTTGGTCGAGTGTCTTCGAGTCTGTCGAGTGGGACACCTTCAAGTCCATTGAAAGGTGATTTCTTCTAGAGATGTCCTTGGGTAGGGCAGTTAGGACAGGTCCATGACCCTACCCTAGGTACATAGCTTCATCACCCGCCCCATATCGGCTTCTGCCTCTATGTCCGGTCCTGGTGCCCGGCTGGTGGAAGCGTGATTAGTAACATCGCCGTACATATTCCGGCGAGCGTTTTTTCTGTTAAAGAAACACGGACGTCATTATATTTCGAGAAAGACGACAACCACGGAGCGGGGTTTGTTATACCTTTGCGCCGGCGTCTCCGTCCTGACTGCCTTCCTTTTTGGCCTACCCGGCCTCGGTGCCTCCTGTTGGCGCGTTGCTGCGGGTTCGGTAGGGCGTCCCGAATGCCTTCCCTGTAAAAATGCCATGTGTATATGGTGGGTGAAGTGTCTAAAAGGGGATCCTAGTTTTGGAGTTGGGATTTTTGGTTTTTCTTACGTGCGATGTAGGGAGCTGCCGGGGGACTGACCCACGAGCACCTATGGGACCGGCGGACCGAGTCCCTTTCGGTTTGGCGGGGGCGAGGGTCGCACGAAGAGCGGATCGAGGCAAAGCACACGAGCAGTTTACCCAGGTTCGGGCTGCACGGATGTGTAAAATCCTACTCCTGCTTGTGGTTTGTATTGAGTTCTTGCTCGGGAGCGCGGAGTGCTACAGTACACCCCAGCAGCTAACGAGACCGAGCGTGAGTGTTCTCTTCCTCCTCCCTCTACGTTGCGCATGGGCCTCCTTTTATATGCTCAAGGGGTCACCGACAGGTGGCAACGTAGACAAGGGTAAAAATGGAAAGGTGTTGCGGTTGGTACAGCTACCTGCTATAGTGTATCATACCTAACCCTAACGGCAGGGGACAAGGGCATTAAATGCCCGTCTGCGTCGCCTAAATAGTGCAAAAGGGACCGTCAGGGACGCCACCGCTTGCCACGATGGCAATCTTGTCAGCGCCGCTTGCCACCGCGCACCGCTGGCTGCACAGCCTCCCGCCACGTACGACTGGAAGGGTCCCAGAGCGACATGTTGGTGGATGTGCTGGAGCGCGAACGCATAGTGGTGACTTGCCGCGGCAAGCGCCTTGCCACGGTCGTTGTCTTGTCGCGTCCGGGAGCTTGTCGCTCACCGGGTCTTGCCGGGACGCGTGGCGCGTTGCGGCAAGTTCCTTGAGATGCCTTGGTTGGCCTTCTCGGCAAGCTCCTCTTGCCAGGGTCTTGTCTCCTTGGCTTGGATACTTTGTCCTTGAATGGCTCCAAAGGAACCACGGAGGACCTTAGCGGTCACCCGGCAAGCCTTGCCGTGGGATGCTGCGACTGCCCGTGCACAAGTTCGGGATACTAGGGTACCCCTACTCTAGTACACCGACAGGAGCAGTCCGGGATAGTCGGCCGTAATGGCCACCATGGCATCGTCACAGCTTAACTGATAGAACTGCCAGTCTATCAGCTCCATGAATATAACTGAATCTTCTTCAAGTCCGGAGTCGAGGGCCCGGTAAGGGTCCTCTGGTTGTAGAGAAGGGTTGCTGACCTCCTTTATGGCTTTTCGCAGTTCCTGCCGCAAGGTGGCAAGGTGAATACTTACGACAAAGAATGCAGGAAAAATGGAAGCAGGGAGATATAACTTACCTAGCTTGGAGGATTGTACATGGAGAATCCATCCCGTGGCTTGATGCGGGTGAACTCCTCTTCCTCACCCTTGAACAATTCGGACAGAATTTTCGCTAAAGCGGCAGCATTGTCCGGACCCTTACGCCCGCAGCGGGTGGCGTCATCCGCCCCGTTATAACACAACAAGGGGTGCCCACGATATTGAAGTGGTTGCACTCCCCGCATTATGCAAATAATATAATAGATACGTTGGAGACGTATCAAGCATCCCCAAGCTTAATTCCTGCTCGTCCTCGAGTAGGTAAATGATCAAAACATAATTTTTGATGTGGAATGCTACCTAACATATATATATATATATATATATATATATATATATATATAATCTTCTCTATTGTGGCAAGAATATTCAGATCCATAAGATTCAAAACAAAAGTTTAATATTGACATAAAAATAATAATACTTCAAGCATGCTGATACGTCTCCAACGTATCTATAATTTTTGATTGCTCCATGCTATATTATCTACTATTTTTGGACTATATTGGGCTTTATTTTCCACTTTTATATTATTTTTGGGACTAACCTATTAACTGGAGGCCCAACCCAGAATTCATGTTTTTTGCCTATTTCAGTGTTTCGGAGAAACATAATATCAAACGGAGTCCAAACGGAATGAAACCTTCGGAAACGTGATTTTCTCATCAGATAACATCCAGGAGACTTGGAACCTCCATCAAGAAAGCCACGAGGCGGCCACGAGGATGGAGGGCCCCCCCCCCTAGGGCGCGCCCCCTGCCTCATGGGCCACTCGAAGCTCCACCGACGTACTTCTTCCTCCCATATATATCCACGTACCCCCAAACGATCGGGGGAGGAGCCAAAAACCTAATTCCACCGCCGCAACTTTCTGTATCCACGAGATCCCATCTTGGGGCCTGTTCTGGAGCTCCGCTGGAGGGGGCATCGATCACGGAGGGCTTCTACATCATCATCCAAGCCCCTCCGATGAAGTGTGAGTAGTTTACTTCAGACCTACGGGTCCATATTTAGTAGCTAGATGGCTTCTTCTCTCTTTTTGGATCTCAATACAATGTTCTCCCCCTCTCTTGTGGAGATCTTTGCGGTGTGTTTGTTGAGACCGATGAATTATGGGTTTATGACCCTGTCTATCTATGAATAATATTTAAATCTTCTCTGAATTCTTTTATGTATGATTGGTTATCTTTGCTAGTCTCTTCGAATTATCAGTTTGGTTTGGCCTACTAGATTGGTTGTTCTTGCCATGGGAGAAGTGCTTAGCTGTGGGTTCGATCTTGTGGTGTCCTTTCCAAGTGACAGAAGGGGCAGCAAGGCACGTATTGTATCGTTGCGATCGAGGATAACAAGATGGGGTTTCTATCATATTGCATGAAACTATCCCTCTACATCATGTCATCTTGCTTAAGGCGTTACTCTGTTTTTAACTTAATACTCTAGATGCATGCTGGATAGCGGTCGATGAGTGGAGTAATAGTAGTAGATGCAGAATCGTTTCGGTCTACTTGTCTTGGACGTGATGCCTATATACATGATCATACCTAGATATTCTCATAACTATGCTCAATTCTGTCAATTGCTCAACAGTAATTTTTTCACCCACCGTAGAATACTTATGCTCTTGAGAGAAGCCTCTAGTGAAACCTATGGCCCTCGGGTCTCTTTCTCATCATATTAATCTCCATTACTTTATTATTGCTTTGCTTTTACTTTGCTTTTAATTTTTACTTTGCATCTCTATACCAAAAATACCAAAAATATTATTTATCATCTCTATCAGATCTCACTTTCGTAAGAATTTCTGGCACCGTTGCCGGGGAGTCTGCGCAGAAGTCAACATACCAAGTACCCATCACAATCCCTATCTCCCACATTACATTATTTGCCATTTGCCTCTCGTTTTCCTCTCCCCCACTTCACCCTTGCCGTTTTATTCGCCCTCTCTCTCTCTATCCTCTCTCTCTCTCTCTCTCTCTCTCTCTCTCTCTGCCTCTTTTGCCCATTTGCTTTTTGTTTGCTTGTGTGTTACTTTGCTTGCTTGTCGTTATGTCAAGTCCTTTACCTTCTGCCTCTATGTCTGAAATTGGGGAAATTATTGTCGATATGGACAATAATAATATCATGAAAAATTCTGATGCTCCTGCTAAAGAACCTACCATCTTTCATACAAAAAAATTCTGTGTTGGTAGTGGTAATATTATTGGAAAAGGAGTTATTCAATATTTCTTTACTTGTGCCGGTGCTTTACCTTCTATGGGTAGTTCTATCCTTCACAGAACTAGTAGTATTGCGGACGCTACTTGTAGTTGAACTTGAAAGACAATTGATGCACATGCATCCTTACATACAAAGGATTTTTTTGGAATTTTCTAATATTGAGCATTCTTCTGTTAAGCATGCCGCTACTATATTTTTGGCTCATGAGTTTAGATTCCTAATAAAAGAAGCCAAAGAAATCTTTGCGCATTATAGGGTGGACGCTTGTCGTCCTCCCATAGAGGCTATCCTCTTTGATCAAGAAGAAATAATGCGTTTTCAATCTCTAGACTATGTTGCTTTCAATGAAAATCTTTGAAAAAGGGTTCCTACCAATGTTTTAATTGATAGAATTTCTGAACTTAATGATGATTTGGCTATTTGAAATAATGAACTAGGATATTCTCTTGAGTATAGGCTCACAAAGTTCTGTCAAAAGAATGCTTATAATGATGAATTGGTTGTGCATTATGAAGGACCAAAGGAGGAACCTATACCTCCCAAGGTGATCTTGGGGACTTTTGTCCCGTTAAATTTAGTCCTTTTGATTACTTTTGCTTGCCTCAAAGAAAACTTGCTGCCGAACATAGAGAATATGAAATGATTTTTAATAATTTATCTTACTATTATGGCAATACCTAGATCTATTCTTGCTTGTTATGCCTAGCTAGGGGCGTTAAACGATAGCGCTTGTGGGAGAAAACCCAATTTTATTTTTATTCCTTGCTTTTTGCTCCTGTTTAGTAATAAATAAATTATTTAGCCTCTGTTTTGGTTGTGTTTTTTGTGTTTAATTAGTGTCTGTGCCAAGTAGAACCGTTGGGAAGACTTGGGGAAGGTCTTGTTGAACTTGCTGTAAAAAACAGAAAATTTAGCGCTCACGAGAACTGCTGTCATTTTTATTTGAAAAGTGATATTTAGTTAATTCTTTTTGAATATCATTAATAGATAAATTCCTCACGTCCAGAAATTTATTTTAGAATTTTTGGGGTTCCAGATATTGCGCTAGCTACAGATTACTACAGACTGTTCTGTTTTTGACAGATTCTGTTTTTCGTGTGTTGTTTGCTTATTTTGATGAATCTATGGCTAGTAAAATAGTTTATAATCCATAGAGAAGATGGAATACAGTAGGTTTAACACCAATATAAATAAATAATGAGTTCATTACAGTACCTTGAAGTGGTCTTTTGTTTTCTTTCGCTAACGGAGCTCGCGGGTTTTCTACTTTAAGTTTTGTGTTGTGAAGTTTTCAAGTTTTGGGTAAAGATTTGATGAATTATGGAACAAGGAGTGGCAAGAGCCTAAGCTTGGGGATGCCCATGGCACCCCCAAGATAATATAAGGACACCTAAAACCCAAAGCTTGGGGATGCCCCGGAAGGCATCCCCTCTTTTTCGTCTACTTCTATAGGTAACTTTACTTGGAGCTATATTTTTATTCATCACATGATATGTGTTTTGCTTGGAGCATCTTTTATGATTTGAGTCTTTGCTTGTTAGTCTACCACAATCATCCTTGCTGTACACACCTTTTGAGAGAGCCATACATAATTTGGAATTTGATAGAATACTCTATGTGCTTCACTTATATCTTTTGAGCTTTATAGTTTTGCTCTAGTGCTTCACTTATATCTTTTAGAGCACGGCGGTGGATTTGTTTTATAAAAACTATTGATCTCTCATGATTAACTTAGATTATTTTGAGAGTCTTATTAGCATGGTAATTTGCTTAAAATCCTAATATGCTTGGTATGCAAGATTAATAATAAAACTTTCGTATGAGTGTGTTGAATACTAAGAAAAGTTTGATGCTTGATGATTATTTTGAGATATGGAGGTAATAATATCAAAGTCATGCTAGTTGAGTAGTTGTGAAATTGAGAAATACTTCTGTTGAGGTTTGCAAGTCTCGTAGCATGCATGGGTAAACGTTATGCAACAAATTTGAAACATGAGGTGTTATTTGATTGTCTTCCTTATGAGTGGCGGTCGAGGACGAGCGATGGTCTTTTCCTACCAATCTATCCCCCTAGGAGCATGCGCCTAGTACCGAGGTTTTTGATGGCTTGTAGATTTTTGCAATAAGTATGTGAGTTCTTTATGACTAATGTTGAGTCCATGGATTATACGCACTCTCACCCTTCCATCCTTGCTAGCCTCTTCGGTACCGTGCATTGCCCTTTCTCACATTGAGAGTTGGCGCAAACTTCGCCGGTGCATCCAAACCCCGTGATATGATACGCTTTTTCACACATAAACCTCCTTATATCTTCCTCAAAACAGCCACCATACCTACCTATTATGGAATTTCCATAGCCATTCCGAGATATATTGCCATGCAACTTTCCATCATTCTGTTCATCATGACACATTCATCATTGTCATATTGCTTAGCATGATCATGTAGTTGACATAGTATTTGTGGCAAAGCCATCGTTCATAATTCTTTCATACATGTCACTCTTGGTTCATTACATATCCCGGTACACTGCTGGAGGCATTCATATAGAGTCCTCTTTGTTCTAGTATCGAGTTGTAATCATTGAGTTGTAAATAAATAGAAGTGTGATGATCATCATTATTAGAGCATTGTCCCAAGTGAGGAATATATAAAAAAAGAGAGAAAGACCATAAAAAAGAGAAGGCCCCAAAAAAGAGAAAGGCCATAAAAAAGAAAAGGTCTAAAAAATGAGAGAAAAAGAGAGAAGGGACAATGTTACTATCCTTTTACCACAATTGTGCTTCAAAGTAGCACCATGATCTTCATAGTAGAGAGTCTCTCATGTTATCACTTTCATATACTAGTGGGAATTATTTCATTATAGAACTTGGCTTGTATATTCCAACAATGGGCCTCCTCAAGTGCCCTAGGTCTTCGTGAGCAAGCAAGTTGGATGCACACCCACTAGTTTCTTTTGTTGAGCTTTCATATATTTATAGCTCTAGTGCATCCGTTGCATGGTAATCCCTACTCCTCGCATTAACATCAACCGGTGGGCATCTCCATAGCCTATTGATTAGCCTCGTTGATGTGAGACTTTCTCCTTTTTTGTCTTCTCCACAAAACCCCCCTCATTATATTCTATTCCACCTATAGTGCTATGTCCATGGCTCGCGCTCATATATTGCGTGAAAGTTTATAGGTTTGAGATTACTAAAGTATGAAACAATTGCTTGGCTTGTCATCGGGGTTGTGCATGATGAGAGCATTCTTGTGTGACGAAAATGAAACATGACTAAACTATATGATTTTGTAGGGATGAACTTTCTTTGGCCATGTTATTTTGAGAAGACATAATTGCTTAGTTAGTATGCTTGAAGTATTCTCATTTTTATGTCAATATGAACTTTTGTCTTGAATCTTCTAGATGTGAATATTCATACCACAATTAAGAAGAATTACATTAAAATTATGCCAAGTAGCACTCCGCATCAAAAATTCTGTTTTTATCATTTACCCACTCGAGGACGAGCAGGAATTAAGCTTGGGGATGCTTGATACGTCTCCAACGTATCTATAATTTTTGATTGCTCCATGCTATATTATTTACTGTTTTTGGACTATATTGGGCTTCATTTTCCACTTTTATATTATTTTTGGGACTAACCTACTAACCGGAGGCCCAGCCCAGAATTGCTGTTTTTGCCTATTTCAATGTTTCGGAGAAACGGAATATCAAACGGAGTCCAAACGGAATGAAACCTTCGGAAACGTGATTTTCTCATTAGATAAGATCCAGGAGACTTGGACCCTCCGTCAAGAAAGCCACGAGGCGGCCACCAGGGTGGAGGGTGCCCCCTAGGGCGCGGCCCCCCTGCCTCGTGGGCCACTCGAAGCTCCACCGACGTACTTCTTCCTCCCATATATATCCACGTGCCCCTAAACAATCGGGGGAGGAGCCAAAAACCTAATTCCACCATCGCAACTTTCTGTATCCACGAGATCCCATCTTGGGGCCTGTTCCGGAGCTCCGCCGGAGGGGGCATCGATCACGGAGGGCTTCTACATCACCATCCAAGCCCCTCCGATGAAGTGTGAGTAGTTTACTTCAGACCTACGGGTCCATAGTTAGTAGCTAGATGGCTTCTTCTCTCTTTTTGGATCTCAATACAATGTTCTCCCCCTCTCTTGTGGAGATCTTTGCAGTGTGTTTCTTGAGACTGATGAATTATGGGTTTATGACCCTGTCTGTCTATGAATAATATTTGAATCTTCTCTGAATTCTTTTATGTATGATTGGTTATCTTTGCAAGTCTCTTCGAATTATCAGTTTGGTTTGGCCTACTAGATTGGTTGTTATTGCCATGGGAGAAGTGCTTAGCTTTGGGTTCGATCTTGTGGTGTCCTTTCCAAGTGACAGAAGGGGCAGCAAGGCACGTATTGTATCGTTTCCATCGAGGATAACAAGATGGGGTTTTTATCATATTGCATGAAACTATCCCTCTACATCATGTCATCTTACTTAAGGCGTTACTCTGTTTTTAACTTAATACTCTAGATGCATGCTGGATAGCGGTCGATGAGTGGAGTAATAGTAGTAGATGCAGAATCATTTCGGTCTACTTGTCTTGGACGTGATGCCTATATACATGATCATACCTAGATACTCTCATAACTATGCTCAATTCTGTCCATTGCTCAACAATAATTTGTTCACCCACCGTAGAATACTTATGCTCTTGAGAGAAGCCACTAGTGAAACCTATGGCCCTCGGGTCTCTTTCTCATCATATCAATCTCCATTACTTTATTATTGCTTTGCTTTTACTTTGATTTTACTTTTTACTTTGCATCTCTATACCAAAAATACCAAAAATATTATTTATCATCTCTATCAGATCTCACTTTCGTAAGTGACCGTGAAGGGATTGACAACCCCTAAGCGTGTTGGTTGCGTTGAGCTATTGTTTTTGTGTAGGTACGAGGGACTCGAGCGTAGCCTCCTACTAGATTGATACCTTGGTTCTCAAAAACTAAGGGAAATACTTACGCTACTTTGCTGCATCATCCTCTCCTCTTCGGCAAATCTAACGCAGTGCTCAAGAGGTAGCACATACTAACAAAGCAATCATGTCTTCTTAAAATAACATGGCCAAAGAAAGCTATCCCTACAAAATCATATAGTCTGGCTATGCTCTATCTTCATCACACAAAATATTTAAATCATGCACAACCCCGATGACAAGCCAGGCAATTGTTTCATACTTTTGATGTTCTCAAACTTTTTCAATCTTCACGCAATACATGAGCGTGAGCCATGGACATAGCACTATAGGTGGAATAGAATGGTGGTTATGGAGAAGACAAAAAGGAGAAGATAGTCTCACATCAACTAGGCGTATCGATGGCTATGGAGATGCACATCAATAGATATCAATGTGAGTGAGTAGGGATTGCCATGAAACGGATGCACTAGAGCTATAAGTGTACGAAAGCTCAAAAATAAACTAAGTGGGTGTGCATCCAACTCGCTTGCTCACGAAGACCTAGGGCATTTTGAGGAAGCCCGTCATTGGAATATACAAGCCAAGTTCTATAATGAAAGATTCCCACTAGTATATGAAAGTGACAACATAGGAGACTCTCTATCATGAAGATCATGGTGCTACTTTGAAGCACAAGTGTGGAAAAAGGATAGTAGCATTGTCCCTTCTATCTTTTTCTCTCATTTTTTATTATTTTTTTATTTGGGCCTTTTCTCCCTTCTTTATGGCCTCTTTTTTTCTTCCTTGTTTTTATTTTTCGTCCGGAGTCTCATCCCGACTTGTGGGGGAATCATAGTCTCCATCATCCTTTCCTCACTGGGACAATGCTCTAATAATGATGATCATCACACTTTTATTTACTTACAACTCAAGGATTACAACTTGATACTTAGAGCAAAATATGACTCTATGTGAATGCCTCTGGCGGTGTACCGGGATGTGCAATGAATCAAAGAGTAACATGTATGAAAGAATTATGGATGGTGGCTTTGCCACAAATACAATGGCAACTACATGATCCTGCAAGGCAATATGACAATGATGGAGCGTGTCATAATAAACGGAACGGCGGAAAGTTGCATGGCAATATATTTCGGAATGGCTATGGAAATGCCATAATAGGTAGGTATGGTGGCTGTTTTGAGGAAGGTAAATGGTGGGTGATATGGTACCGGCAAAAGTTACGCGGTACTAGAGAGGCTAGCAATGGTGGAAGGGTGAGAGTGCGTATAATCCATGGACTCAACATTAGTCATAAAGAACTCACATACTTATTGCAAAAAACTATTAGTTATCGAAACTAAGTACTACGCGCATGCTCCTAGGGGGGTAGATTGGTAGGAAAATACCATTGCTCGTCCCCGACCGCCACCCATAAGGAAGGCGATCAAAAAATAAATCATGCTCCGACTTCATCACATAACGGTTCACCATACGTGCATGCTACGGGAATCACAAACTTTAACACAAGTATCTCTCAAATTCACAAGTACTCCACTAGCATGACTCTAATATCACCATCTTCATATCTCAAAACAATCATAAGGAATCAAACTTCCCATAGTATTCAATGCACTTTATATGAAAGTTTTTATTATATCCCTCTTGGATGCCTATCATATTAGGACTAAATTCATAACCAAAGCAAATCCATGTTGTTCTAAAAGACTCTCAAAATAATATAAGTGAAGCATGAGAGTTCATTAATTTCTTCAAAATAAAACCACCGCCGTTCTCTAAAAGATATAAGTGAAGCATTAGAGCAAACGACAAATTACTCCGAAAGATATAAGTGAAGATCAATGAGTAGTTGAATAATTATGTAACTATGTGAAGACTCTCTAACATTTAAGAATTTCAGATCTTGCGATATTATTCAAACAGCAAGCAAAACAAAATAAAATAAATTGACGCTCTAAGCAAAACACATATCATGTGGTGAATAAAAATATAGCTCCAAGTAAAGTTACCGATGAACGAAGACGAAAAAGGGGATGCCATCCGGGGCATCCCCAAGCTTAGGCTCTTGGTTATCCTTGAATATTACCTTGGGGTGCCTTGTGCATCCCCAAGCTTAGGCTCTTACCACTCCTTATTCCATAGTCCGTCGAATCTTTACCCAAAACTTGAAAACTTCACAACACAAAACTCAACAGAAAACTCGTAAGCTCCGTTAGTATAATAAAATAAATCACCACTTTTGGTACTGTTGTGAACTCATTCTTTATTTATATTGGTGTAATATATACTGTATTCTAACTTTTATATGGTTCATACCCTCCGATACTACTCATAGATTCATCAAAATAAGCAAACAACACATAGAAAACAGAATCTGTCAAGAACAGAACAGTATGTAGTAATCTGTAACTCTCGAATAATTCTGTAATGCCAAAAATCCTAGGAAATTAGGAAGTCCTAAGAAATTTGTTTATTAATCTTCTGCGAAAAGAATCAGATCAAGAGCACATTTATGTGAATTATCAAAACTAATTTGATGGGCGCAAAAGTTTCTGATTTTCAGCAGGATCAACACAACTATCACCGTAAGCTATCCTAAAGGTCTTACTTGGCACTTTATTGAAACAAAATCTATAAAACATGATTACTACAGTAGCATAATCATGTGAACACACAAAAACAGTAAGGGTAAATATTGGGTTGTCTCCCAACAAGCGCTTTTCTTTAATGCCTTTTTAGCCAGGCATCATGATTTCAATGATGCTCACATGAAAGATAAGAATTGAAACACAAAGAGAGCATCATGAAGCATATGACTAAGACATTTAAGTCTAACCCACTTTCTATGCATAGGGATTTTGTGAGCAAATAATTTATGGGAACAAGAATCAACTAGCATAGGAAAGCAAAACAAGCATAACTTCAAGATTTTAAGCACATAGAGAGGAAACTTGATATTATTGCAATTACTACAAGCATATATTCGTCCCTCATAATAATTTTCAGTAGCATCATGCATGAATTCAACAATATAACAATCACATAAAGCATTATTTTCATGATCTCCCAGCATATAAATTTTATTACTCTCCATATAAGCAAATTTCTTCTCATGAATAGTAGTAGAAGCAAACTCAACAAAATAACTATCATGTGAGGCATAATCCAATTGAAAACTAAAATCATGATGACAAGGTTCATGGTTATCATTGTTATTTATAGCATACATGTCATCACAATAATTATCATGGATAGCAACTTTGTTCTCATAATCAATTGGAACCTCTTCCGAAATAGTGGATTCATCACTAAATAAAGTCATGACCTCTCCGAAACCACTTTCATCAACATAATCATCATAAATAGGAGGCATGCTTTCATAATAATAAATATTCTCATCAGAACTTGGGGGACTAAAAATATCATCTTCATCAAACATAGCATCCCCAAGCTTGTGGCTTTGCATATCATTTGCATCATGGATATTCAAAGTATTCATACTAACAACATTGCAATCATGCTTATCATTCAAAGATTTAGTGCCAAACATTTTAATGCATTCTTCTTCTAAAAATTGAGCACACTTTTCCTTTCCATCATTTTCACGAAAGATATTAAAAAGATGAAGCATATGAGGCAACCTCAATTCCATTTTTTTGTAGTTTTCTTTTATAGACTAAACTAGTCATAAAACAAGAAACTAAAAGATTCGATTGCAAGATCTAAAGATATACCTTCAAGCACTAACCTCCCCGCCAATGGTGCCAGAAAAGAGCTTGATGTCTACTACAAAACATTCTTCTTGTAGACATTGTGTGGCCTCCAAGTGCAGAGGTTTGTAGGACAGTAGAAAATTTCCCTCAAGTGGATGACCTAAGGTTTATCAATCTGTGGGAGGCGTAGGATGAAGATTGTCTCTCTCAAACAACCCTGCAACCAAATAACAAAGAGTCTATTGTGTCCCCAATGCTCCCAATACAATGTTAAATTGTATAGGTGCACTAGTTCGGCGAAGAGATGGTGATACAAGTGCAATATGGATGGTAGATATAGGTTTTTGTAATCTGAAAATATAAAAACAGCAAGGTAACTAATGATAAAAGTGAGCACAAACGGTATTGCAATGCTTCGAAACAAGGCCTAGGGTTCATACTTTCACTAGTGCAAGTTCTCTCAACAAGGATAACATAATTAGATCATATAACAATCCCTCAACATGCAACAAAGAGTCACTCCAAAGTCACTAAGAGCGGAGAACAAACAAAGAGATTATTGTAGGGTACGGAACCACCTCAAAGTTATTCTTTCCGATCAATCCATTGGGCTATTCCTATAAATGTCACAAACAGCCCTAGAGTTCGTAGTAAAATAACACCTTAAGACACAAATCAACCAAAACCCTAATGTCACCTAGATACTCCAATGTCACCTCAAGTATCCGTGGGTATGATTATATGATATGCATCACACAATCTCAGATTCATCTATTCAACCAATACAAAGAACTTAAAAGAGTGCCCCAAAGTTTCTACCGGAGAGTCAAGACGAAAATGCGTGCCAACCCCTATGCATAAGTTCACAAGGTCACTGAACCCGCAAGTTGATCACCAAAACATACATCAAGTGGATCACGTGAATATCCCATTATCACCACAGATAAGCACATGCAATACATACATCAAGTGTTCTCAAATCCTTAAAGACTCAATCTGATAAGATAACTTCAAAGGGAAAACTCAATCCATTACACGAAGGTAGAGGGGGAGAAACATCATAAGATCCAACTATAATAGCAAAGCTCGCAGTACATCAAGATCGTGCCATATCAAGAACACGAGAGAGAGAGAGAGAGAGAGAGAGAGAGAGAGAGAGAGATCAAACACATAGCTACTGGTACATACCCTCGGCCCCGAGGGTGAACTACTCCCTCCTCGTCATGGAGAGCGCCGGGATGATGAATATGGCCACCGGTGATGGATCCCCCCTATGGCAGGGTGCCGGAATAGGGTCCCGATTGATTTTTGGTGGCTATAGAGGCTTACGGTGGCGGAACTCCCGATCTAGGTTTCTTTTCGGGGGTTTCTTTATTTATAGGAATTTTTGGCGTCGATCTCATGTCAGGGGGGTCTCTGAGTCATCCATGAGGCAGGGGAGCGCGCCTAGGGGTAGGGCTCACCCTCCACCCTCGTGGATGGATCGGGACTCTCCTAGCCCAACTATTTTACTCCGGGGGCTTCTTTTGGTCCATAAAAAATCATCAAAAACTGGCACGTCAATTGCACTCCGTTTGGTATTCCTTTTCTGTAAAACTCAAAAACAAGGAAAAAACATAAACCGGCACTGGGCTCTAGGTTAATAGGTTAGTCCCAAAAATCACATAAAATAGCATATAAATGCATATAAAACATCCTAGATGCATAATATAATAGCATGGAACAATCAAAAATTATAGATGCGTTGGAGACGTATCAGGTTCGGCACTCTTACTTATCAAAAAGAGCTACAATTGATCCCCTATACTTGTGGGTCATCAAGGCTATTTTCTGGCGTCGTTGCTGGGGAGTGAAGCACCTTTGGTAAGTGGAATTTGATAAGGAAACATTTATATAGTGTGCTGAAATTTATTGTCACTTGTTACTATGGAAAACAATCCTTTGAGGGGTTTGTTCGGGGTATCTTCACCTCGTCCAGAACCACAATTAGCAACCCCTCAACCTACTGCGCCTATTGAAAATATTGAATATGAAATTCCTTCGGGTGTGATAGAACAACTGCTAGCTAATCCTTATGCAGGAGATGGAACCGAACGTCCTGACATGCACTTGATACATGTGGAACAAATTTGTGGATTGTTTAAGCTTGCAAGTTTACCCAGGATGAAGTGGTGAAAAAGGTTTTCCCTTTATCTTTGAAGGGAAAAGCATTGGCATGGTATAGGCTATGTGATGATATTGGATCATGGAATTGTAATCGTTTGAAATTGGAGTTCCACCAAAAAATTTATCCTATGCATCTAGTTCATTGAGATCAGAACTATATATATAATTTCTGGCCTCGTGAATGAAAGTATCGCTCTAGCTTGGGGGAGGCTTAAGCCAATGAATGTTATATTCATGCCCCAATCATGAGCTCTCAAGAGAAATTATTATTCGGAAATTTTATGCTCTGCTTTCTCGTAATGATCAAACCATGCTTGATACTTCTTGTGTTGGTTCATTTATGAAGAAGACTATTGAATTTCGGTGGGATCTTTTGGAAATAATTAAACGCAACTCTGAAGATTGGGAACTCAATGAGGGTAAAGAGTCAGGTATTAAACTTAAGTAGGATTGTGTTAAATCTTTTATCGATGCCGATGCTTTTCGAAAAATTAGCACTAAATATGGACTTGACTCTGAGATAATAGCCTCCTTTTGTGAATCATTTGCTACTCATGTTGAACTCCCTAAAGAGAAGAGGTTTAAATATCATCACCTATTAAAGAAGAAATTAAAGAACCGGTACCATTTAAAGAACAAACTATACTTTATAATGTTGATCTAGTTGTTCCTTCTACTTATATTGAGAAATCACCTTTCCCTGTTAGGATAAAGGAAAATGCTAAAGTTTCAACTGTGGTTAACAAAAGCTATATTAGAACACCTAAACTTTTTTTTGACTGGGGACTGTAGGGAGAAACCCCCACAGCATATCAAAACTTTATTAAAAGGCAAGACAAGTACAAGTACAAGGGGGATTACAAGGGGTAATCAAGCTAATCTAAATAAAGGAGGAAAAACAACCAACAGGCTCAAGGTGGAAGAAAAGAGATCCATTTAAGGAGATCATCCTTATAAGCATGCTTAACCCTATATTGCATTAGAGCAATATCATGAAGAAAAGTTGTTCTCCATTTATTAAATCCAGCTCTCTCATGCCTAAAGACCTTAGCATTTCCGACAATCCATATATTCCAGCAAGCTATAAAGACCACTTCAGTGAAGAAAGGTTTCCTAAAACTCCTGTTTGCATTGATGACCAGCTCCTTCATCGAGTCACCTGATGACCAATCAATTTGCAAATAGTTCCAAACCCTGACACTAAAATTGCAATTGAAGAACAGATGATCTCTTGTTTCCCTAGTCTGCAAAGGGCAGAGAACACAGTTTACTCCATCCTCCAAATGCCAATGCCTCCATTCCACCATATCTTTGGTATTCAGCCTATCCATAATGAGCATCCAAGCAAAAACCTTTATTTTCATAGTGCAAGAGGACTTCCAGATCCAAACTGTCAGGGGGTTGAAAGATTGTGACACAAACACATGGGAGTAAAAAAGCTTCGGAGAGTATCCCTTGGCAGTGCCATTCCAAAGCCAAATATCTTTGGACCCAGTGACTCTATCATGGCTTTCCAACAGAGATTGAAGAATAATCAGCTCATCAAAGGCCTGGCTAGACAAAGGAAGATGGAAGTGGTGATATATGTCCTGAGAGTCCAAGAAATCCTTAACAGAAATCCAGGGATCTTTAACATATGAAAAAAGCCTGGGAAATCTGAACTGAACCTTAGAGTCCTGATCATCAAGCTTCCAAGTGTCTGACCACATGAGTGCAGTGTCTCCTTCATTTATCTGAACCCAAGCACAGTCCCTAAAGTTTTGCAAGACCTTGCATATATCCTTCCACCAAAAGGAGCCACAATCAGAAGTTCCTTGGGGTACTCTGCCATGATAGTAAGAGTCCCAAATTAAGGACACCCAAGGTATATCCTTTTTATTGAGGAAGTTATTGGCATGTTTGAGCAGTAGCGCCACATTCTGAACACCCAAGTTGAGAATACCAAGGCCTCCCTTGTTTTTTGGCCTGCAAATAAGGTCCCAAGAAGCCAGAGAAGGAGCAGGTTCACCCGTATTTTTCCTCCAGAGGCATTGTCTCTGAATTCTCTCCAATTGCTTTAGAATGCCAGCAGGGACAGCCAAACTACAAAGAAAGAAGATAGGCATAGAAGATAATGCAGAGTTCAGAAACTGTAATCTCTCCCGCTGATTTAAAAAGGAGGAGCTAGCTGTCATTCTTCTCTCCATGCAGTCCACCAGAGGCATGAAATCCACCATTTTAGGCCTAGTAGTACCTACTGGCAGCCCAAGGTATGTGAAAGGCATTTTCCCAATTTGACATCCAAAAGCAGCAGCTAAATCTGTGATGACAGCAGTGTCCACATTGATGGGAATGATAAAGGATTTATGATAATTCACATCAAGCCCAGTAGACACAGAGAAGACCTTCAACATGTCCTTCAAAGCAATTAACTGTACCTTGTCAGCAGGCAAGATAATCAAGGTATCATCAGCATACTGAATCACAGGATAGTCCTGGTCATGACAAGGTATTGGGAGATGAAGTATGCCCCTTCTGAACATGTCATTAATTACAGTATGCAATAGGTCAGCTGCTAATACAAAGAGCAGGGGAGAGACTGGATCTCCCTACCTAACACCCTTTTTGCATATGAATTTCCTACCAGGAACACCATTCAGCAGAACAGATGAGGTACCTGTAGACAAAAGCTGTTTCATCCAAAGAATCCACTTTTCATTGAAACCCTTATATCTCAAGATTTGGACAATTGCCTCATGCTCAAGAGAATCAAAGGCCTTCTCAAAATCCAATTTAAGTATGACAATTGGCCTCTTGGACTGATGACACTGGTGTAAATACTCAAAAGTCCATCCAATACAGTCCTGAATAGTTCTGCTTTTTATAAACCCATACTGGTTCTTGTGGATACACTGCATTATTACCTCTTGGAACCTATTGGCTGCCATTTTCGGAAGGAACTTAAGACCCATTCCTGTTAAATAAATAGGTCTGAAGTCCCCCACCTCCTCAGGTGAATGTTTCTTAGGCACCAAAGTGATATATGAATCATTGATGTTCTCTAGATGAGCAGTACCATCATAAAAAGCCTGTGCCAGTTCATAAAAATCTGGGGAGATAATGTGCCAGCACCTTTTGAAGAAAAGACCATTAAAACCATCTGGACGTGGGGCTTTATCAACTGGCATATGTTTGACAATCTTGTCCATTTCCTCTTTCTCAAAGGGCTTAGTGAGAACATCCAAACCCTCCACTGGAACAAGTAAAGAGGAGAGATCAAAGCCCATGTGGATACCCCTTGAAGAGCCCATTCTATTTTTAGAACAATTCCATATAATACCCTCCATTTGAGAGTGGTCAGATACCACAGTGCCATCAGGTAATTTTAAGCTAGCAATAGAATTCCTTCTATGCCTCTCAGTAGCCATAGCATGAAAGAACTTAGTGTTTTCTCCACCCACTTTTATATATCTGATAGTACATCTCTTTTTCCAATAAAGCCATTGAAGGTGAAGCAACTTTTCCACATGATTCTTAACCACTCTTCAAAAATTAGATTCATGCCTGTACAATGATCTGAGCTCCTCAAGTTCATCTAGTAACAGAATAACCTTATTACATTTACAGACAAGCATTTTCAGTTTGGAGATGTTCATCTGCCATCTTTTGAGACACATTCGCAGGGATTTGAACTTGTCAGCTATTCTAGCTGTGATATGTCCCTTTCTAGAAGTTCTTTGCCATGAAGAGTCAACACAGTCCATAAAACCCTCGAGCTCTAACCAATAGTTCTCAAATCTAAAAATGTTAGACTTGGGAATAGAAGTTTTGATTGAAACCACACATGGCACATGGTCAGATGCAGTTTTTGCGAGGGGCGTCACCTCAGTCATGGGATAGTCAGATATCCAATCAACAGAAGTGAAAAACCAATCTAGCTGCTCAAGGAGGGGATTATCCTGCATATTAGACCAAGTGTATGATCTACCTTTGATGGGCAATTCCAAAAGGCCCAAGTGCCCTATAATCTCATTGAAGATAAACATGTCATTTAGGTCCCCTCCAGGGAAATTTCTGTTATCCAGCGAGCGCAGAAAATTGAAATCCCCCAGGAGCAGCCAATTTTCATCCACTGGAATATTCAGGTGGTATAACCAAGTAACAAAATTATCCCTAGCTTCCCCCTGGCAAGGACCATAAACAGCAACAAGAGTCCACCTCTCATTATTTTGTCTGGAAACAAACTCAATCACTACTGCAAATTTTTGGATTTCCAATAAGGTCCCCTCAAAAACAGAGGAGTTCCAAGCAACTATGATTCCACCAGAGGCCCCCAAAGAAGGAGCAAAAGCAAAACTGTCAAATCTTTTAGGACAAAAACTTTTAACTGATCTGGAGTCAAAAGAAGCACATTTAGTTTCCTGCAAACATGCAATTGCACAGTGACTCTCATGGATCTTTTGCCTGACAGCTCTTTGCCTAGTTTCAGAGTTTAAACCCCTGACATTCCAGCGCAGGACATTCCAGCTTTTACATTGAGAATTCATAGATAAAGGCCATAAACAGGTCCCCAAACCACACAGCACACAATGCCATATGTCCAAAAGCCACATTAAGGTCTGAACCAACATTATTATATATCCAAAGTTCAGAAAGTAAAGACATGCAGGGAGCAAATTTTGGGGCTTGCAAAACCCAGCATTTGGAAAGCACACTATTCATTGGAGGCTTGGTTGGTTGCGGCAGAAGGGTCCACCATAAGTGCATCCGCAGTGAGCAGAGCTGCATCAATGTCCAACTCCTTGCCAATAGCTTGCAGATGACTGACAGGAGTGGGAGGAGGGACATCTCCATATGCAGTGGTGCTGGGCCTCTCAGCAGCAATGGGCTTAGCCTTGGGCTTCTTCTTCTTGGGCTGTGGAACCAACTCATGGAAAGTGGGCTTAAACCCATCACGCTGGGCCGAGCTTCTGGTACATCTGCGAACAGACGTTTCAACCAGAGGTGTTGGCGCCAGGGTTTTACGAGGCCTCCTTGGTCTTGCGCACATAGGTGGAGAGGGGACAAAAGCAGGCGTAGCTTCATCCGCGTCATCTACAAAAAGAGCTCTTGCCACAGGTCTAATCGGATCCGGCTCGTTCCATGTCAGTAAAGTAAGATCATCAGGCTGAAAAGCAAGGCTCCATCTTCTCTTGACTGGCGACAAAGGTTTAGGCATTAGAGGTTGCGGTACCTCAAACACCACTGGTGCATTCAGCAAATTCTCAAAAGAACGCCTCCATATCATTTCAAGGGGCAGAGGGGGTCCAAAAGGGACCTTAATTACAGGTTGAGTAAGGGCCACAACATCAATAACTGGGGGTTGATAAACCACGATCGCCCAATTGCTAGCATCTTCCACTTCCTTGGCAATGTTCTCCGGGTCACTTCGGGTTTCCGTTGCAGTTCCACCAACTAGATTAACTGCAGGTGGCTCCTGGAGCTGCACATCTGAACTTGGCTGAGTAGAGCTTTGCTGTGTCGAATCATTGAAAACCATGGACTCTTGGTCCTCCACAACTGGTTCCACAGCAGGCTCATCCCAGTTGCCCCAGTTGTCCTCTTGATCATGGGCAGGAGCAGGCGGCGGTGGTGGCACATCGTTCCACCCCAAAACAGGGAATGGAGGCAGGATAAAAGGCGGCATTTCTGGAAAGGGCACACCAGGCAGCAGATGAGGGTTGCCATTGATGGGCATCAAGTCCTCATCTTGGGGCATTTGCTCAGCGAAATTGGCACCTAGAATATACAATGGCGCCGTCCAAGACACTCTGGCACCACCCCAGGCTGCATACTCCATGAACACCACGTCCCGGGGCACAAGAATATCCTCCGGGAAAGATGCAAAGACCAAGGAGCGCACCAGATATGGGTCCTCACTAATCCAATGATGAAACTTCCCAAAGGTGTTAACTGCTGCCTGAAGACCATTCTCATTGCGAAGATCAAGCGGAATCCCCAAAAACATAAGCAAACCCTGTCGGAAACCCTGAACACCTCTAAAAGATTCCCCCTCATCATGCTTCATAAACCGAACAAAACGATCATTACCCAGGGGCTGAGGCGGCATCTGAAGAAGTGAAAATCTGACAGCAGCATCCCGTAGCTCAAAAAGACCCACCGATCTAATCCAAGGTTGAACAGACCTCACCAAAATCCCATGAGCTTGTAGCCATTGGACGACTTCCTCCCTAGCAACCCCAATCTGATCAGGAGGGGGGATGGGCATTACCTCGGCCAACATGAACTCCTCATGGCGACGCACAATTGGGGTATGTGGCGTCACGAAGGTTCGCGACACTCGAACCTCACCGCCATCCACAATGTGGTGCCCCGCCGGTACATAGAGAAGAGGGTCAAGGTGGAAGTTGGCCATCGAAGAGGCACGCCCCGAGCTTGCAGCAGACGGCGAGGACTCCGGCGGAGGTGGGGTTTCAGGCGGTGCAGTCGATGGTGTTTTGGGACCAGGGCTGATGGAACGGGGCGAATGAGTTAATGCAGAAGTGCAAGAGAAGTCCAAGTTTGGCAAAAGTTGCGTCAGAGAGATATTCTTGGTGGGAGCTGAGGGATCCTCGGAAGTTGCAACATTACCGGGTTTCGGTTTCCAAACCAAGCCCAAGATCTGTGCAAACCGGTTGCAATCTTTTGCAACATGCCCCACCCGCAGACAAGAGTTACAGTGCAACCCGGACGTGCACGCCGTAGCAAAATGGCCCTTGCGCAAACATTTTTGACACGTTAAGATTTCATCCACCATATCTGAAACCAAATTATCGAACTCAACTTCAGCTTGTTGAGAGGAAGGAATAGTGGAAGGCCCAGAAGGTAACACCAGCCCAACTTGATCGGTGGCACGTGTAGATGACGGCCCAACATGGGAGGACACGTCCACATTCGAAGAATCATAATTCCCGCCCGAGATAGATGGCGTCCGAGTCGCATTAGGAGGGAGGTTCCCAACCGTACCAAAAGATATGGATGGAGAGGTTGACGTCCACCAGAGTTCAGCCGGCGGCGGGGGATGGATGACCACCCTTTCATGATCTGTGAGAGTATACCCCGCATCTTCAATAGTTTGAATACAGTCCTGTGTGGCTGGATAACAATAACCACGGCAAGCAGGATAACTCTGGAACATGAGTAGATCTTACCGAGGACTTTCGGGGCTTGGAATGCATGGCTAGCATGCCAAGGGCAGCTTGACGTTTGGAAGGACTAACAAGTATCCATTCTGCATCACATTCCAACTTCCAAAGCTTGAACTCACGGCCCCAATTTGGGCCCCCATTACCCCAAAGATGGAAGTAACATTTAAAATGATCACAAGAATAAGAACAGAGCTGAAGAACGATCATAGCCACAGCCTTGCAGGAAACTTGAAAGCCAAAAACCTTATCCTTGAGCGGAAAAACCATAAACTCAATTGCAGAACCCCCAATGGCCGCCTCAATTGCTGCTGCCACTGAATGTTCATGCAAACGAAAAACATGCCGCCCAAAAGAGATTACCATGGTGAAGAAGCCCATGTCATCCATGGGATGTACCGTAAAACCAGTAGATTGAAAAACCTTATCTGCAAAAACCAAGCCCTTGGAGAAATCCAAGCCAAGAGTGGATCCAACATCGGAACCCATGGAGATGGGTATTAGAAGGTAGATCTCAGTGCGCCGGAGAGATCTAGTGGAGAGAAGAGGAATTTTGGTGGCTAGGGGAGGAGATCACCGGAGGTGATGGCGATCGCCGGGGAGTGGGTGGAACCATTGTCCAACATTTGGTACCATAGATGGAATCTTGTGCACGTCCACCACACACAGAACACCTAAACTTGATGAACAAATCAAAGTAGAACCTAGTATTGCTATGGTTAAAGATCTCCTGGAAGAATATATGGATGGGAATGTTATTTACTTCTGTGAAGAAGTTGCTAGAATTGCCAAACCTGATAAAAAGGACAAACATAGACCTATTGTTGGCATGCCCGTCATTTCAGTTAAAATAGGAGATCACTGTTATCATGGTTTATGTGACATGGGTGCTAGTGTGAGTGCTATTACTTACACTTTATATGAAGAAATCATGGAAAACATAGCACCTGCTGAGATATAAGAAGTAGATGTTACTATTAAACTTGCTTATAGAGACACCATATCACCAATTGGGATTATTAGAGGTGTTGAAGTCTTGTGTGGGAAAATAAAATACCCTACTAGTTTTCTTGTTCTTGGTTCCCCACAAGATGACTTTTGTCCCATTATCTTTGGTAGACCTTTCTGTTGACACACGAACACGTCACGTGTACCCTCGACACCGGGGGTGATGCACCGCAGCTCACGTCGAAGGAGACCCGACCGACAGCGCGATACGCAAGACAGTTGACGGGCGCTTTTGCAGACCCGAAAACCCCACATCCCCGGGAGGGACCCCGTCAGGGAGTGCGGCGGCTATGGGCTGCCCTAGGTCGATTCGCTCGCCCCTAGAGCCTCGGGATTCGCAGCTCTCAAACACGAAGAACAGCAAAGAACGAGATAGAAAAACGGTGGAGAGATAAAACGTAGATGAAAAAGTAGTATATTGATTTGTTTGATTGTGTGTTGTTCAATCGGTCGTCACCCCCAACATATATAAGAGGTGGCTGGACTTCCCGTACAAGTAAAGGATTCATCTAGGCTTTCCTTACAAGAAAAATTACATCAATTCACGTCCTAGAGTCCTAATTCTATTCCAACTCGGATTCAGTCTGAATCTGGCCCAAACTCTGTCTTCCTTCTTGCGCAGGCCGCCGGGCTTGCATATGATCTCCGATCGAGATGGCCCAAATATCAAACTTGTGCACCTCGACGATACGAAAAACTCTCATGTTGATCACTTTTTCAAATAAGGCCATCTTGAATACTTTTCGAGGTCATCTTTATCTTCCAGTCGGACTCGGTCTTGCAGTAGACTGGATTATCCGAGTCTCGTAGTGAATTTGTAGGCTATATATTATCTCTGATGATGATGACTCCAAAATCAAAGCTTACCGTCTTGATGATACGCACAACTTCTGTATTGAACACTTCTTCATCCAAGGTCATTTTGATAAACTTTCGAGCACATGTTCAATTTCACTCGGATATTAGATACTTTCACTCGGATCGTCCGACTGGACTTTTTCACTCGGAAGACAATCTTTCACTCGGATGACTATATTTCCACTCGGATGACTATATTTCCACTCGGAAGGCACTATCTTATTCACTCGGATGACTATATTTCCACTCGGAAGGCACTATCTTATTCAATCGGCAAGTTTTCGTCCCGATGGTAATCTTTTCACTCGGAATATTTTCACCTAGACGACAATTTCACTCGGATGATCATATTTTCCCTCGGATGACTATATTTCCACTTGGATAATAATAAGTTCATCCAGTTTCACTCGACCGTAAACTTTCACTCGACCGTAAACTTTCACTCAGATGGTAAACTTTTCACTCGGGTTTCCGACTGAAAACATAGCCCGATCTTGATTTGTCTCTCCAGGCCTCATACGACCTCGGATTGAGACGAATTATATATGAAAATCGATCGGCTCGACGAGACGAAACTTTTCCGTGTTGAAGGTTTTTCGATTCAAGGCCGTATTGATGGCCGAATTACTCGCGCAACCTATCAGACAAGTGTGTGGCACCTCGCGCCATATTTCCGTTGAGGTTCAGTCTGCAGTATATTGCCTCTAACTTTTGCATATGAACTCGGATTGAGATGATTTATATATCAAAATCAATTGCCTTGACGAGACGAAGACAATTCCTTAAGAGTGCTCCTTCATCCGAGGTCATCTTGAAGACGTGATTGGCCGCAAACCACTCGGAACATTGAACTATGCCACTCGGAGTATAGTTTCGGTCCGTAAGATAAAGTCGAATGAATATAACCGAAACATCTAAGTGGTTCCACTCGGTGACGTGAATATTTTTATGCTGAAAACTCATTCACTCGAGACCATCTTCATTGCAATCTGTATCTTGCCAAAATCAGGTGTCAACACATGCCCCCCTGTTTTTCGGCAAAGCTTGCACGCCGAAAAATAATATGCATAGTGTTTGTTCTAAGGACGATATCAACACTCCATCGGCCATTTATTTTTTTCAGGGCGACAATTATGTATCGGCCATGTTTGTGCTAAGGGCGATAATCGTATATCGGCCATTGCCCACTTAGGCTTCCTGCCACACACTCGGGTGGTACTTCTTCAAATATTTGCCATTGAGAGCTCGAGGTAACAATGCCCCTTGTATTGATTCCACCAAATATGAATTTCCGGGAACAACTCTTGCAATTCTAAAAGGACCTTCCCAACTTGGAGACCACTTCCCGAATTTTCTATCTCTTGAACCAATCGGCAGAATCACTTTCCAAACGAGATCACCAACTTGAAAATTCTTCAACTTGACTTTCTTATTGTAAGCCCTTGCCACCCTCAACTTATCTCTCTCTCTATGGCATTCAAAGCAGCCAAACGTTTATCAGCAACCTCATCAATGTTGTCCATCATCAAGTTATAGAAGTCTATTGCCGATAAATCATTTTGTTTGGCTATTCTCAAAGCATTCAAATTTACTTCCACCGGTAAAACAGCCTCCTGACCATATACTAGCTCATATGGAGTCACTTTCGTAGCACCATGCCTTGAGATTCTATGTGCCCATAATGCCTCAGACAACAAGTCATGCCATCTCCTTGGATTATCCTCAATCTTCTTCTTGATGAGCTTGATTAAAATTTTATTGCTAGACTCAGCTTGTCCATTAGCTTGGGCATAATATGGAGAGGAATTGAGCAACTTTATGTTATAAGATTCGGCAAACTCTCTGACTTGGTGTGACATGAAAGATGAACCTTGATCTGTAGTTAACGTTTGAGGAATACCGAATCTATGAATAATGTGCTCGGTTATGAATTGAATTACCTCCGTATGCGTCATGTTCTTGAGAGGTACTGCTTCAGACCATTTAGTGAAATAATCAGTTGCCACCAATACGAACCGATGCCCTTTTGAGGAAGACGGATGGATTTGTCCAATGAAATCTAAACCCCAACCTCTGAAAGGCCACGGTTTGATAATAGGATGTAACATAGCAGCAGGAGCCAATTGAATATCACCAAACTTTTGACAAGCTTCACACCCCTTATAATATCTGAAGCAATCATTAATCATAGTCGGCCAATAAAACCCAGCACGTCGCAATAACCATTTCATCTTGGGAGCCGACTGGTGAGTGCCACAAATACCTTCATGTACTTCTCCCATAGCAACTCTTGCCTGGTCCTCGTCCAAACACTTTAGAAGAACATCATCGACGGTTCGGCGATAAAGACCATCATCTCTCATTGTATACTTGAAAGCCATACGCCGAACATCCCTGTCCACCCTTTCACTCGGATTGCACAAGTAATCAACAATGGGCTTCCTCCAGTCGGGATTGTCACCTGCACTAGACTTTTTGTTAATGGCCGAATCAGTGGGTTCAGGTTCGGCCTCTCCCATATTGGCAAGACAAGACATCGGTCTTTGAGAGATATGAAACATGCCATGATCAACATGATATCCGGATGCTTGTTGTGCCAATTCATTTGCTTTCCAATTGTCATGTCTAGATATATGAGCAATGCTAAAGCAATCCAAAGTAGAAATTATATCTAGACATCTATCAAGATAAACATTAAGTGATTCGTCCAAACACTGAAAGACTTTGGATATTTGCTGCACCACTAGTAACGAATCACCATAAGCCTCAATATGTGTAGCACCTATAGCAAGTAACATCTCTAGGCCGAATAACAATGCTTCATATTCGGCTTGATTGTTTGTGCAAAAATATTCTAAGCGGCATGAGGCTTCAAAAACAGCACCATGAGGAGATATATAAACAATACCAACACCTTGGCCATTGCTACAAACTGAACCATCAAAGTATAATCTCCATGGTACTAATGAAACAAGGTTCATATCAACATCATGCTTGTTATTAACCCGATGTTCAACAATGAAATTAGCAACAATTTGGCCTTTCATGGATTTTAGAGATTCATAAGCCAAATCATATTCAATCAAAGCATAAGCCCACTTGCCAATTCTACCACTAAGAATTGGCCTGTGCAACATGTATTTAATGACATCGGTTTGACAAGCTACTACACAAACACTCGGCACTAAATAATGTCTCAGTTTTGTGCAAGCATAATATAAGCATAGACATAATTTCTCAATAAATGTATACCTTGTCTCTGCGTCCAATAAGCGGCGGCTCAAATAAGTGATGGCATGCTCTTTTCCTTCGGTCTCTTGAGTTAGAACAACACCAATAACTCCTTCCTCTGCTGCAATGTAAAGTCTGAAGGGTTCCCTATGCTTGGGTGCTCTCATCACCGGAGGAGTGCACAAATAATTCTTGATCATATCAAATGCTTCTTGCTGTTTTGCCCCCCAAGTGAAATCAGCATCATTCTTTAACCGAAGGATAGGAGTAAATGCATCAACTTTCCCTGATAGATTAGCTATGAACCTTCTCAAATAATTGACCTTGCCAAGGAACTTTTGCATATCTCTCTTGCATGTTGGAGCCTCCACCTTCTGTATAGCCTCTATCTTTTTGGGATCAATCTCTATACCATCTTCATGAATAATGAAACCCAAAAACTTGCCAGCTGACACGCCGAAAGCACACTTCAAAGGATTCATTTTCAATCCATACTTTTTCATTCTTTCAAAAGCTAAACGCAAATCGGCCAAGTGAGATTCAAAAGCATCCGATTTGACAACAATATCAACAATATAAACTTCAAGTATGACACCGAGTAAATCATGAAAAATCAAATTCATAGCCCTTTGATACGTGGCACCAGCATTTTTTAATTCGAATGTCATCACTGTCCACTTGAATAAACCAAGGAAACCAGGACATCGGAAAGCCGTTTTGTACATGTCCTCTTCGGCCATAAAAATTTGATTGTATCCGGCATTACCATCTAGAAAGCTAATAACCTTATGTCCAGAAGCATCATTAATAAGCATATCGGCTATTGGCATAGGATACTCATCTTTGGGTGTAGCCCTATTCAAATCTCTGAAATCAATGCACACCCTCAACTTGCCAGATCCTTTCTTCTCTACTGGGACAATGTTAGAAATCCACTCGGCATACCTGCAAGGTCGAATGAAATTAGCTTCAAGCAGTCGACCGATCTCTTCCTTGATCCGGTCATATGTTTTCGGATTAAATTTTCTGGCCGACTGTTTATAAGGTCTAAAACCGGCCTTTATAGGCAACCGATGTTCCACTAGCTCTCGGCTTAACCCTGGCATCTCATGATATTCCCATGCAAAGCAACAAACATATTCTTTCAATAGCTCGATTAACTTAGCCTTACAATCGGCTTTCAAATTTTTGTTTATAAATGTCGGTCGAGTGACTGAACCATCTCCAATATCTACCTCTTCTAACGGATCGGCTGATGTAAAACCTTGTCCAAGTTTATCCATGTCATCCAACTCCTCTATAGACTCATACATATCGTTCTCATTGGACCGATACTTTACAAGACGTTTTTGTAACCACTCGGAATTAGGATCCATTTAAACATATCATACCTTGGAGCCGATTGCATTCACTCGGCTTTAAAGAGACGGGCACAAAACCATTCTTGGTTGCGCTGAGAAAATCAAATTCTGACAAGTCACGTCCCGTCAAGCAAGTAGCATTGGGATGTTGCCAATCCACCGATGCATCGGCCAAAGCAACACAGGCCGAGTTATCCGCGTGAATAACTTCCACTTCATCATCAACCCACTGAATCAAAAACTGGTGCATAGTGGATGGCACGCACTGGTTTGCATGAACCCAATCGCGGCCTAGTATGACGTTGTAGTTACCTTGCACCTCAGCGACAAAGAATGCAGTAGCCAAAGTTTTGCTTCCGACTGTAAGCTCCACATACATCACACCTTTGGCTTCAGTTTTCTCTTTGCCTTCAAATCCATTGAGCACCATATTGGTCTTGATCAATTCTTCATCAGGCAAACCCAATCTCTTGAAGACCGAATAGGGCATAAGATTTACCACAGCACCACCATCAACAAGCATCCGAGTGAGCGGCGACCCATTGATATGACCTCTGAGATATAATGGTTTAAGATGCGTTACTGGTTCTTTTGGCTTCTCGAATATTGCGTTTTTAGGGCCAAAATCCAGCTGAGCCACCTCCCCTTCTTCATCTACAGCACGAAACTCAGCAGGTAAGTAGTACACCATATTGATATCCATACCTTCATGAACCGGCGTAGACTCATAGTCCAACATATCAGCCTCCTCCTCGAGTGCATCCACCGATTCTGAAATTTGTCCGAGTGAAGGATAAGTAAGAAGTGTCGCAGACGATGTCATATCTGTTGCATCGTCCTCCTTTGGTGATGTAGGTATTGCTGTGATAGATGTAGAAGCTGCTGTATCTTGTATTTGTTTAGGCCTCCACACTTGTTTTGGTGGAACCATGGGTCGAGTGTCATTGAACAACTTATCCCTTTGTTTCTCGGCCTCCTGTTCTGCCATCTCTCGACTCCTTAACCTCTGTAGTTTCCTCTTTTGTGTCTTTGTTAGCCCTGGAGGACACCACTTCGGCTGAGTGTATTTAGGATCTCTCGTCTTTACCTGGCTGGTGCTTGCCTCATGGTCATTAGCCGAGTGCTTTGGCGCGATAGCAAGTATCGGCTCAGTCGGATTGCTATGCACAATCGGCTGCTGTATGGCGAATGTTTCGGTGCCCAAGATAAGTGAGTCGACATCCATTTTCTCCTTGCCTTTTCCCGACTCAACTGCTGCAACACTTGGTGATTTAACACGCCATTCTTTTCGACTTTCCAGATGCATGAAATTTCCACTCGGGCGCACCTTTTTACTCTGATGGAATCCACTCGGGATCACTCGGATGGAATTCAGTCGGATGGAATCTACTCGGCCACATTTTTTCACTCGGATAGCTTCCACCTGGGTGCATTCTTACACTCGGATAATTTCCATCCGGTCGCATGTTTTGACCAGCCGACCGATAGTTACCGATGTTCAGTCGGCCTCTATATGAATAGTCAAGTCGATCCCAAACAGATTGCGTATGCTCTTCTGGAAACGGCACCCTTGGTCCACTCGGTTTCATATACTGACTGAACATATCAGCTGATGGTGACCTTGGTCGCTTCAGATGAGTCGGCCGATTAAAGCTAGAACCGGCCGACTGGTTGGTGTACTTGGACAGCAACATATCAAAAGTTGGCTTGATCCGCTTGCGCTGTACTTTAACTTCATTCCTTTTCCACTTGCCAATTTCTGGACTCTTGGGCTTGACAAATCTCACACGAGCATTTTCTTGCACTTGCAGTTGCCCCCCGAGTGTAGGATTCTTGATGGTGATTTTGATCACTTCCTTGCCATCGGGTTGCTTACCAAGCACAACCTGTCTCCCCAAGACCTTGTTGTCCTCCTTGTCTTTCCTGGGCTCACCAACAATGACATTAGCTTTATTAGCAGATTCGGCTACCTCCGGCCGAATGAGTAGCTTCTTCCCCTCCAAATCCATGGTATTCATTGGAAAAGGCTGTTTATCAACTTGCATCTCAGAAAAGTTCAATCGTCCGTCATTAATGGCCGATTGTATCTGTCATCGAAAAACATTGCAATCGTTAGTAGCATGAGAAAAAGAATTATGATACTTGCAATAAGCACGCCGTTTTAGCTCTTCAAACGGCGGTAAAGTATGAGATATTCTAATAATCTTAGCCTGCAGCAAAGCATCAAATATTCTATCACACTTAGCAATGTTAAAAGTAAACTTCATCTCTTCATCACGATTCTTATGAATCGGTTTCAGATCATTGCAAGTAAAGGGTTTGGCCTTAGATGGCCAAACAAATTCAGTAGCAAAAACATCACCCTCATCGTCCGAGTGATCACTATCATATTCCACCATATTCATCTTTGGACGATCGGCTTTGTATCTATGCACTTCTTTGAGATCTTTGCTTCGGCTTTCCTGAGCCAAAGCCCTTTGTAAGACTTGGTTGATATTTAAGAACTCATAACCTTCTAGCTTTTCTCTAATGGGAGTTCTCAAACCACTCAGCACTAGGTCTGCCAAGTCTCTCTCGGTTATCACCAAACTAAAACACCGGTTTTTTGTTTCTCTGAATCTCTTGACGTAATCGGAGACCGATTCATCATGCTTCTGTTTAACCGATGTTAGATGTGATAACTTGAGTTCATTGTCGCCGCTATAAAAGTGATCATGAAATTTCTGCTCTAGCTGTGACCAAACCCGAATGGAACCATGTGGTAAAGAAGAAAACCATGAAAATGCAGTACCAGTTAAAGATAAAGGAAACAAACGCACTTTCAACTCATTTAGTGAGCCTGCTTCACCTAGTTGTGCTAAGTATTGACTAACATGCTCCCATGTGGTTTTTGTGCCCTCTCCATTGAACTTAACAAAATCTGGAATCTTATATCCCGGAGGGCACTGGATGGCATCAAAGTACTCGGGGTACGGCTTTTGGTAAATCCGATTCCGAGGTAACTCAACTCCAAAATTCTCTCTAAGCATCTTAGCCATCTCCTCTCTAAGATTAGCTAGACCATCATCCGTAGTGGACGATGAAGCTTGTGGCAGTGACATAGGAAGAGTATGGTTACTAGCTGTAGGTAGGAATTGTGGCATGTATGTCGACCCATAATTTGGTAGTGGTCGAGTGGTTGTAGCTGTAGGTAGAGTTTGGTTCGGCGTTGCCACCGAACCTGTCATGCTCATAATAGGATTAATGGGTGTAGCCACAATCTGATTTGTTTGGGTAGGATAATAAGTCATCGGCACGGGAGGCGCCGATGCAATAGGTAAAGCCAGATTAGGGTTTTGCACACTAGCAGCTACACCATTATTACCACTAGACGATTGAGATATATTCTTCTGAGCATTAGTATTTTCTATAAAAGTTTGATAGACTAGATTGTTACCATCAGCAATACGACTTTCAATCTCAGCCCACTGCTCAGGAGAAAAGGCAGTACTTACAGAAGGCTTAACCTGTTCAGTTTGAAGAGGAGGGAACTTGATTTCTTCAATCGGAGTGATGTTGCCTTGGCGATCTTTCTTGAATTTTGCAAGGAACTCCTGCAGGTCCTTCTCCTCGCGCGCCTTCTTGTACTCCTCATAGATTTGGTGATGATCGGCCGATATCTCATCAAGACTAGGCTTAATGATGTTATCGGCGTCTACCTCAGATGGCTTGGGAAGATCGGACATGGTGGATGATGACGATTGATCTTCGTTCCCCAGCGGAGTCGCCAAAAAGTGTGTTGACACACGAACACGTCACGTGTACCCTCGACGCCGGGGGTGATGCACCGCAGCTCACGTCGAAGGAGACCCGACCGACAGCGCGATACGCAAGACAGTCGACGGGCGCTTTTGCAGACCCGAAAACCCCACACCCCCGGGAGGGACCCCGTCAGGGAGTGCGGCGGCTATGGGCTGCCCTAGGTCGATTCGCTCGCCCCTAGAGCCTCGGGATTCGCAGCTCTCAAACACGAAGAACAGCGAAGAACGAGATAGAAAAACGGTGGAGAGATAAAACGTAGATGAAAAAGTAGTATATTGATTTGTTCGATTGTGTGTTGTTCAATCGGCCGTCACCCCCAACATATATAAGAGGCGGCTGGACTTCCCGTACAAGTAAAGGATTCATCTAGGCTTTCCTTACAAGAAAAATTACATCAATTCACGTCCTAGAGTCCTAATTCTATTCCAACTCGGATTCAGTCTGAATCTGGCCCAAACTCTGTCTTCCTTCTTGCGCGGGCCGCCGGGCTTGCATATGATCTCCGATCGAGATGGCCCAAATATCAAACTTGTGCGCCTCGACGATACGAACAACTCTCATGTTGATCACTTTTTCAAATAAGGCCATCTTGAATACTTTTCGAGGTCATCTTTATCTTCCAGTCGGACTCGGTCTTGCAGTAGACTGGATTATCCGAGTCTCGTAGTGAATTTGTAGGCTATATATTATCTCTGATGATGATGACTCCAAAATCAAAAGTTTACCGTCTTGATGATACGCACAACTTCTGTATTGAACACTTCTTCATCCAAGGTCATTTTGATAAACTTTCGAGCACATGTTCAATTTCACTCGGACTTGAGCTCATCCACTCGGATATTAGATACTTTCACTCGGATCGTCCGATTGGACTTTTTCACTCGGAAGACAATCTTCACTCGGATGACTATATTTCCACTCGGATGACTATATTTCCACTCGGAAGGCACTATCTTATTCACTCGGATGACTATATTTTCACTCGAAAGGCACTATCTTATTCAATCGGCAAGTTTTCGCCCCGATGGTAATCTTTTCACTCGGAATATTTTCACCTGGACGACAATTTCACTCGGATGATCATATTTTCCCTCGGATGACTATATTTCCACTTGGATAATAATAAGTTCATCCGGTTTCACTCGACCGTAAACTTTCACTCGACCATAAACTTTCACTCAGATGGTAAACTTTTCACTCGGGTTTCCGACTAAAAACATAGCCCGATTTTGATTTGTCTCTCCAGGCCTCATACGACCTCAGATTGAGACGAATTATATATGAAAATCGATCGGCTCGAAGAGACGAAACTTTTCCGTGTTGAAGGTTTTTCGATTCAATGCCGTATTGATGGCCGAATTACTCGCGCAACCTATCAGACAAGTGTCTGGCACCTCGCACCATATTTCCGTTGAGGTTCAGTCTGCAGTATATTGCCTCTAACTTTCGCATATGAACTCGGATTGAGATGATTTATATATCAAAATCAATTGCCTTGATGAGACTAAGACAATTCCTTAAGAGTGCTCCTTCATCCGAGGTCATCTCGAAGACGTGATTGGCCGCAAACCACTCGGAACATTGAACTATGCCACTCGGAGTATAGTTTCGATCCGTAAGATAAAGTCGAATGAATATAACCGAAACATCTAAGTGGTTCCACTCGGTGACGTGAATATTTTTATGCTGAAAACTCATTCACTCGAGACCGTCTTCATTGCAATCTGTATCTTGCCAAAATCAGGTGTCAACACTTTCTTGAATACAGTTAATGCTAAGATAGATTGTAAGAAACAAACTGTTGGTGTTAGCTTTGGTGATGAGTCTCATGAGTTTAATTTTTCCAAGTTTAGTAGAAATCATCATGAAAAAGAATTTCCTAGTAAGGATGAATTAATTGGTCTTGCTTCTATTGTTGTTCCACCTACTGATCCTTTAGAACAATATTTGCTAGACCATGAAAATGATTTACATATGCATGAAAGAAATGAAATAGATAAGGTTTTCTTTGAACAACGTCCTCTGCTTAAACACAATCTGCCTATTGAAACTCTAAGAGGCCCTCCTCCACCTAAAGATGATCCTGTGTTTGAATTAAAACAATTGCCAGACACTTTGAAATATGCTTATCTCGATGAAAAGAAAATATATCCTATTATTATTAGTGCTAACATTTCAAAACATGAAGAAGAAAGATTATTGAAAGTTCTAAGGAAGCACCGTGTTGCTATTGGATGTACTCTTTATGATTTAAAGGGCAATAGTCCCACTCTATGTCAGCACAAAATTAATATGGAACCTGATGCTAAACCCGTTGTTGATCACCAACATCGGTTGAATCTAAAAATGAAGGAAGTGGCAAGAATGGAAATCTTAAAACTTCTGGAAGCAAGTATAATCTATCCTATAGCTAATAGTAGATGGATAAGTCCTATTCATTGTGTCCCTAAGAAAGGAGGTATTACTGTTGTTCCTAATGATAAGAATGAACTTATTCCACAAAGAATTGTTCCAGGCTATAGAATGGTAATTGATTACAGAAAATTAAATAAAGCAACTATAAAAGATCATTACCCCTTGCCTTTTATTGATCAAATGCTTGAAAGATTATCTAAGCACCCACACTTTTGCTTCATAGATGGATACTCTAGCTTTTCACAAATACTTGTTTCCCAACCTGATCAAGAAAAGACTACTTTTCTTGTCCTTTTGGAACCTATGCTTATAGATGTATGCATGTTGGTTTATGTAATGCACCTGCTACCTTTCAAACATGTATGACTGCTATATTCTCTGACTTTTGTGAAAAGATTGTTGAGGTATTCATGGACGGCTTTCCTATTTATGGGAAGTCTTTTCATGATTGTTTAAGCAATCTTGAGCGAGTTTTGCAGAGATGTGAACAAACAAATCTTGTCTTGAATTGGGAGAAGTGCCACTTTATGGTTAATGAAGGCATTGTCTTGGGTCATAAAATTTCTGAAAGAGGTATTGAAGTGGAACAAGCTAAGGTTGATGCAATTGAGAGAATGCCATGTCCTAAGGACATCAAAGGTATTCGTAGTTTCCTAGGTCATGTTGGTTGCTATAGGAGATTTATCAAAGATTTTTCTAAAATTTCTAGGCCTCTTACTAATCTTTTGCAAAAGGATATTCCTTTTGTTTTTTATGATGATTGTCTAGAAGCCTTTGAAATACTCAAGAAAGCCTTAATATATGCACCTATTGTTCAACCACCTGATTGGAACTTGCCTTTTGAAATTAAGTGTGATGCTAGTGATTATGTTGTTGGTGTTGTTCTAGGACAAAGAGTTGATAAGAAACTTAATGTTATTCATTATGCTAGTAAAACTCTAGACAGTTCTTAAAGAAATTATGATACTACTGAAAAAGAATTCTTAGCAGTGGTGTTTGCTTGTGATAAATTTAGATCTTATATTGTTGATTCCAAAGTAACTGTTCACACATACCATGCTGCTATTAAATATCTTATGGAAAAGAAAGATGCTAAACCTAGACTTATTCGTTGGGTTCTCTTATTACAAGCATTTGATTTACATATCATTGATAGAAAAGGAGTTGAGAACCCCGTAGCTGATAACTTTTCTAGGCTTGAAAATGTGCTTGATGACCCACTACCTATTATTGATAGTTTTCCTAATGAGTAGTTGGCTACAATAATTGTTTCTCATAGTACTCCTTGGTATGCTGACTCGCTAATTACATTGTTGCTAAATATTTACCACCTAGCTTTACATACCAACAAAAGAAAAAAAATCTTCTATGATTTAAGACATCACTTTTGGGATGACCCACACCTTTATAAAGGAGTAGATGGTATTATAAGACGTTGTGTACCTGAGCATGAACAGGGACAAATCCTACGGAAATGTCACTCCGAGGCTTATGGAGGGCATCATGCTAGAGATAGAACTGCTCACAAGGTATAGCAATCTGGATTTTATTGGCCTACTCTCTTCAAGGATGCCCGTAAGTTTGTCTCTTCTTGTGAAGAATGTCAAAGAATAGGTAATATCGGTAGGCGTCAAGAAATGCCTACAAATTATTCACTTGCTGTTGAACCATTTGATGTTTGGGGATTTGATTACATGGGACCTTTTCCTTCCTCTAACGGGTATACACATATTTTGGTTGCTGTTGATTATGTTACTAAATGGGTAGAAGCCATTCCAACCAGTAGTGCTGATCACAACACCTCTATTAAAATGCTTAAGGAAGTTATTTTCGCAAGGTTCGGAGTCCCTAGATATTTAATGACTGATGGTGGTTCACACTTTATTCATGGTGCTTTCTGTAAGATGCTTGCTAAGTATGATGTTAACCATAGAATTGCATCACCCTATCATCCTCAGTCTAGTGGTCAAGTTGAACTTAGCAATAGAGACATAAAATTAATTTTGCAAAAGACTGTTAATAGGTCCAGGAAGAATTGGTCTAAGAAATTAGATGATGCACTTTGGGCTTATAGAACAGCATATAAAAATCCTATGGGTATGTCTCCTTATAAAATGGTTTATGGAAAAGCTTGTCATTTGCCTCTTGAGTTAGAACATAAAGCATATTGGGCAGTTAAAGAACTCAACTATGATTTCAAGCTTGCTGGTGAAAGAGGTTATTTGATATAAGCTCCTTAGATGAATGGAGAACCCAAGCTTATGAAAATGCAAAGTTATTCAAAGAAAATGTTAAAAGATGGCATGACAAAAGAATCCAAAAGAGTGAGTTCAAAGTTGGAGAATATGTTCTTTTGTACAACTACTGTTTTAGACTTTTTGTAGGAAAGCTCCTCTCGAAATGGGAAGGCCCATACATCATCGAGGAGGTTTACCGATCTGGAGCCATCAAAATAAATAACTCTGAAGGTACTAACCCGAAGGTTGTTAATGGGCAATGAATAAAGCATTATATCTCAGGTACACCTATCAATGTTGAAAGTAATATTATCCTAACTTTGACACCGGAAGACCACATAAAAGAGTCCTTCCGAAACACTCCAGAATCATGAAAATAAACAGGTACGTGATATGGTAAGTAAGCGGACTCTGAAAAATCTGTAAAAGTATGTTTTATCAGTTTTGGAATATTTTAAAATTTCGGAAATAAAGAAACTTCCAGGAAGCGTCCCCTGGTGGGCACAAGACACCAGGGCGCGCCAGGCTTGCCTGGCGTGACCAGGTGGGTTGTGCTCACCTGGGACACCTTCCGTACTCCGTTTTTCTACCATATACTTGTCCTCCAAGATAAAAAAATCTATATATACTTCCCGAACCTTTTAATCACCGTATCGCGAAGAAATCCTCTGCTCTCTTTTCTTGTTGTTTTTTGTTTAGATCTGACAATATGTCCTCCCAAAACTCCGATGGTGAGAGCTATGTTGTTGATCTCATCGTAAACCCCAAGTCCTATGGGGATGAGGAGCACTATAGATGGACCTCCAAAGAAGAAGAAGATGAATTGCTTCCTTCCCGGTTCAAGGATGAGAGCATGGAGGTGTTATGCAAGAGGATAATAAAACTCGAGATAGATAATTGTGAGTTGATGATGGAAATTTTATTCTCCGTCAGAAGCTGGAGGAAGCAAAAGGGAAACCCTACACTTCCTCACCATCACCATTGCCACGGAAATCCGAGGACAGGATCTCTCCTTCATCACCACCATCATCTTCTTCACCACCAAAGGAGAACTGAGTATCGGGTATGGGCACTCCCCTTGGCTTTCGCCAAGCTTGGGGGAGGTGCCCGTTATCGTAACCCACTATCTTTTTTGCTTTTACTTATCCTAGTTCGATCATTTGCTTTTAGATGAAATAAAGTTTAGTTCGATCCTTTCTTCTTTGAGAGTTTGCTTAGTGATCTATCCTTGTAATCGTGTGCAAGTTATATAATAGAGTTAGTTTGAGTTTTTACTTTCTTTACTTTCATGTTGCAAATAAAGAAAAGAAATAAAGAAAGAAAAAGAGAAAGGAAATAAATGAAGAAAGGACATAAATCAATAAAATTATATATTAATCGCCCTATGGTAGGTGATGGCACCACATAAGGAAAAGTATAAGTAGAAAATTTTATTAGAGATTGACAAACATAGCATTAGTTAATGATGCAACTCATGAAAGAATTAATAAGGGAAGAGAAGATTCACATATAGATATACTATCCTAGAAATATTTTGTGATTGTGAGCCCTCATCAAAATATTATATGCCAAAATTGTTGACATTGGACAAGGAAGACAACTTCATGGTTTATGTTTGTTTATATTCACATACAAGTCATATTGTCATAGATCCTTTAACATGTGGTGCTTGCCCCCTATCTTTGCTAGCCAAAAATTCCGCACTAAGTAGAGATACTACTTGTGCATCCAAAAACACTTAAACCCAAATCTTTTTCAAGTGTCCACCATACCTACCTAGGGATTGAGCAAGATCCCTCAAGTAAGTTGTCATCGGTGCAGAAAGGCAATAAAAATTGCTTCTAAAAGTGTGAGATCATTTAGTGTAAGAGAAAATTGAGCATTGTATGAACTTGGATGACAAAGAATAAAAGCGACAGACTACATAATAAAGGTTGTCATCTTAAGGGGCAATACAACGTGACGTTCTCTTGCACTAAGGGATTGAGCATACAAACAAATAAGCGCATGGTAACCTCTGCTTCCCTCTGCGAAGGGCCTATCTTTTACTTTTATGCAAAGAGTAAAAGTTTTCTCTCTATTCCTTTTATTTTTTTTCTTTTGGCAAGCACCATGTGGTGAGGAAAGATCTAGGCACATATGTCCAATTGAATATAGATGGCATGAGTTATTATTGTTGACATCACCCTTGAGGTGAGTATGTTGGGAGGCGAAACTATAAGCCCCTATCTTACTATGTGTCCATTTGAAATGCTTTGCTCATGGGTACAAGGTGAGTATTAGCAATCATAGAAGACTATATGATGGTTGAGTATGTGGACTTTCTTAAAGTCTCCGACACGTGACCCTTCCTAAAAAGATGATGAATTGTAGTTGCAAAGTTGACTGAGAACATAGTTTCTCGGATTCTAATAGAGTTTTTGCTATATACTTTGATTATGTGATGAACTATTACTTATTCATGAGAATTATATGATAAAAGTTCTATGATAAAAGTCCTATGTTTAATGTTGTTTTTGTTATAATAATCAACATGATGCTTATATGTCCGTATCTTTTTTTATCGACACCTCTCTCTCAAAGCATGTGGACATGTTTTCCGATTTCAGCTTTCGCTTGAGGACAAGCGAGGTCTAAGCTTGGGGAGTTGATACGTCCATTTTGCATCATGTTTTCTTACTGTTATTTATAATGTTTTATCCATAATAATGATTTTTGGAGTAATTCTAATGCCTTTTCTCTCATAATTTGCAAGGAACACACCAAGAGGGAGAATTCCGGCAGCTAGAAATCTGGACCTGGAAAAGCTACGTCAGGCCACCTATTCTGCACAACTCCAAATGAGCTGAAACTTCACGGAGATTTTTTATGAATTATTTAAGAAATGCTAGAGCCAATAAACACTAGATGGGGGCCACCAGGTGGGCACAACCCACCTGGGCGCGCCAGGCCCCCCAGGCGTGCCCTGGTGGGTTGTGGCCTCCTCGGCCCACCTCCAGTGCCCATCTTCTGGTATATAAGTCATTTAGACCTAGAAAAAAATAAGAGGAGGACTTTCGGGACGAAGCGCCACCGCCTCGAGGCGGAACTTGGGCAGGAGCACTTTTGCCCCCGGTGGAGCGATTCCGCCGGGGGAACTTCCCTCCCGGAGGGGGAAATCATCGTCATCATCATCACCAACAACTCTCCCATCTTGGGGAGGGCAATATCCATCAACATCTTCAACAACACCATCTCATCTCAAACCCTAGTTCATCTCTTGTGTTCAATCTTGTTACCAGAACTATAGATTGGTGCTTGTGGGTGACTAGTAGTGTTGATTACATCTTGTAGTTGACTACTATATGGTTTATTTGGTGGAAGATTATATGTTCAGATCCATTATGCTATTTAATACTCCTCTGATCTTGAGCATGATTATCATTTGTGAGTAGTTACTTTTGTTCTTGAGGTCACGGGAGAAATCATGTTGAAAGTAATCATGTGAACTTGATATGTGTTTGATATTTTGATAGTATGTATGTTGTTATTCCCTTAGTGGTGTCATGTGAATGTCGACTACATGACACTTAACCATATTTGGGCCTAAGGGAATGCATTATGGAGTAGCAATTAGATGGTGGGTTGCGAGAGTGACAGAAGCTTAAACCCTAGTTTATGTGCTATTTCGTAAGGGACCGATTGGATCCAAAAGTTTAATGCTATGGTTAGAATTTATTCTTAATACTTTTCTCATAGTTGCGGATGCTGGCGGGAGGGTTAATCATAAGTAGGAGGTTTGTTCAAGTAAGAACAACACCTAAGCACCGGTCCAACCACATATCAAATTATCAAAGTAGCGAACACAAATCAAACCAACATTATGAAAGTGACTAGATGAAATTCCCGTGTACCCTCAAGAACGCTTTGCTTATCATAAGAGACCGTTTTGGCCTGTCCTTTGCCTCAAAAGCATTGGGCTACCTTGCTGCACTTTTGTTATTATTATCGTTATTTGCTCATTACAATTTATCTTTCTATCAAACTACTCTGCTACTTACAATTTCAGCACTTGCACACAATACCTTACCGGAAACTACTTGTCATTTCCTTCTGCTCCTCATTGGGTTCGACATTCTTATCGAAAAGAGCTACAATTGATCCCCTATACTTGTGGGTCATCACTCCTCCATCGCGTCCGGCCAGCCTGTCACTGATCGATTGATCGCGTCCGATGCAGATGGCGGGGCCCCGGCTCCCCCTTCGGCGGAAGCCGGGATTGGCACTTCCGAGGGCCTTGGGGGGGCTGGTATAGCTGGTTGGTAGGGCTCGGACGGTCCGAACTCCCCCTTCTTGTTCACCAGGAGGGACGCATCCTCCTAGTCTCCAATGGTCGGGGCATTTGCCTCAGGCATGGTCTGATCGCCCTCCCCCGTGCTTGGGCAGGGTGGGGTCCTTCGTGAAAGCACCTCCCAGGGCTCTTCAAGGACCGGGGAGGTGCGTAGCGCGACGTAGAACTGATGTCCGCTAGTTCGGCGGGTGGAGAAGTCCCCTCCAATCCCGGCTCGGTGGGGTGGTCACGTGGCGGGCTGTAATGTCACATGCCTAGTGGCTATTAGCAAAAGATTGGTGAGTTAAAGCAAAAAACGAAAATGCGAAGATTCATACCTTGAATTTAGGGGCTTGACCCTGGAGTCCCTCTTCAGGATCTCTTCGTACGCCTCGGACTCCTCATCAAAGTCCGAGCTATCAGGCAGGACCAGTTTAGGTCTGCACTGCTTCTTCAGGGCTGGAGGACGTTGCTCCTCCTCGATGTCCTTGGACGCAGTCCTCTTCTTGGAGTAGGAGGAGGTGCTTTCCTCCTTGTCTTCGTCCTCTTCCTCGCCATGGGCGGACGGGGCCACAGAGTCTCCGGCCTTGGTGTCCAGACGACCTCTGGAATGGTGGCCTTCTCTGGCCTCTGGCAGATCTTTCTTCTTCTTCCCTTTCTTCTTCGGTGCCTTGTAAGGTGCCACGACCAGCAGCTCCTCCAGCTGAGTCGTCTGACGCTCCTCGGGCGATGGGGCTGAACTGTTGATCTTCTTGGCCTTCTTGAGCCAGCCCTATAAAGACAGTAAAAGAGAAACTTAGACTAAGGCTCGCACAGTACGAATGCCCGAATATAAAGCGGGTAAGACCTCAATTACCTTCTTCGGAGGATTTGCGGCGTCAAGGACGATGTCTTCTTCCTCCGCCGACCACTCCTCTTGAGGCTTGAACAACAACTTCCACACCTTATCATGGGTGGTGCCAAAGAAGTACCGCACAGTGGTTGGGTCCTCGAGCTTGAAGGACCACATCGGAGCGGCCCTTTGTTGACAGGGGAGTAGGCGACAACCGAGCATTATTTGGACCATGTTGGTCAGTTTGGCACCAGTCTCCATCACATTGGAGAGGCGCCTTTGTAGCGTCTTCACCTCGTCGGAGGATCCCTAATTGAGACCTTTTTTGGTCCTCGAGGTCAATCTTGCTGGGGGTCCGGATCTGAATTCAGGAGCCGCCGCCCAGGCTGCATCCCGTGGTTCTGTGATATAGAACCACTCCTTCTGCCAAACCTTGACGGTGTCGATGAATGTGCCCTCTGGCCACTTAACGCGAGTGAGTTTGCTTATCATCCCTCTGCCGCAGTCCGCCTGGGCGTCGCCGACTATCTTCGACTTGACATTTAAGACCTTCAGCCACAGGCCGAAGTGCGGTTGGACTCGCAAAAGGGCCTCGTAGATGACGATGAAGGCCAAAATATGGAGGAAGGAGTTTGGGACTAGATCATGGAAATCTAGCCCATAGAAGAACATCAATCCCTGAACAAAGGGGTGTAGCGGGAAGCCGAGCCCCGGATGAAGTGGGGGATGAACACCACCCTCTCGTCTGGCTTGGTCGTGGGGACGACCTGGCCCTCTTATAGGGCTCCAGTGCGTGACATGGATGGATAGATAGCCGGTGTGCTTCATATCTTCAATGTCGTTGTTGGTAAAGACAAGGGAAGGCTTGGATGGATTCTTTGTGGAAGAACTAGACTGGGCGCTGGAGCTCTAGAGTTGGGAAAGCGGCGGCGAGAGGAGGAAGAAGGCGTAGGCCGATAGCGGCAGCCGTCCTCCTTTTTTTATAGGCCGCTAAGATGCCAAGGGTCCCTTCTTCAGCATCGCAGGCCTCTCCGCTTCCTTATATACTCGCTACATTATGCGCGGGTGGAATGATCAAAATCATTGATCATATCTCCTAAAAAAGGGGGCATGATCTCTGCCTTGACGAGGTATGCCAATGGAAGGGCGGCCTCGAGCCGCGCATCGAGAATTTCCAGCCGTTTGGCATTATGACTGGACGTGACCCTTCACCGAAAGTTGTCAGATGAGGGCATTGTTCACATTAAGGGCATTTTGACCTTCGGGGCTAAGTAAAGCCAATACTCTGCATTCCAGACACCGCTCACTTTCGAGCTCATACAGGACAGGATGGAGAACTCGCCTCGCAAGCTAGAGACTGCAGGTTATGCGGATGCCTACCACAAACACCAACGTTGAAGGCTAGTTCGGGGGCTACTGAGGGAGTCCTAGATTAGGGGGTCCTCGAGAGGCCGGCCTGTCTCTCATAGGGCCAGATTGGTGGGCTGCGTTGTATCTGGGCCGAAGGCCTTTCGTGCCTTGGAGTCCACCCCAAGGCATGATGGAAGATCCAATGTTTCCTTTATAATCGACTATCTGTAAACCGTAGCACCCCTGGTGTCTATATAATCTAGGGGCTTAGTCCATATAGGATGGAAGAACAATTACCATCCTACTAGTTAGGGTTCAGTTCCTCTGATCTCGTGGTAGATCTACTCTGTAACCCCCTTATACACAAGCAATATAACCAAGCAGGACGTAGGGTTTTACCTCTTTGAGAGGGCCCGGACCTAGGTAAACATCGTGTCCCACGTCTACTGTTCCCCATCGATCCAAGGCCCATAGTTCGGGACTGGTTGCTCTCTGACTATAGCGCCAGAAAAGCTCATGTCTGCTAGGACTACGTCGGTATTTCCCCAAAGAGGAAGGGATGATGCAGCACAATGTCGGTAGGTATTTCCCTCAATGAAGAAACCAAGGTTATCGAACTAGTAGGAGAACCAAGCAACACAACGTAAACAACACCCGCACAAAAATAACAACACCTCGCAACCCGACGTGTTAAAGGGGTTGTCAATCCCTTTCGGGTGACGATGCCAGAAAATTGTAGTAGATTGAAATAATAGGTCGCAAATAAAATAAAGTGCAACGAAGTATTTTTTGTATTTTTGGATTAATAGATCTGAATAAAAATGCAAAGGAAAAGTAGATCGCAAGCAAATATATGAGGAAGAAGACCCGGGGGCCGTAGGTTTCACTAGTGGCTTCTCTCGAGAAAGATAGCAAACGGTGGGTAAACAAATTACTGTTGGGAAATTGATAGAACCTCAAATAATTATGACGATATCCAGGCAATGGTCATTACATAGGCATCACGTCTAACATTAGTAGACCGACTCCTGTCTGCATCTACTACTATTACTCCACACATCGACCGCTATCCAGCATGCATCTAGTGTATTAAGTTCATGGAAAACGGAGTAATGCAATAAGAACGATGTCATGATGTAGACAAGATCCGTTTATCTATTGTGTAGATATAGAGCCCATCTTTTTATCCTTAGTAGCAACGATACATACATGTCGGTTCCCTTTTCTGTCACTCGGATCAAGCACCGTAAGATCGAACCCACTACCGGGCACCTCTTCCCATTGCAAGATAAATAGATCAAGTTGGCCAAACAAAACCCAAATATCAGAGAAGAAATATGAGGCTATAAGAGATCATGCATATAAGAGATCAAAGAAACTCAAATAACTTTCATGGATATAAAAAGATATGACTAATCATAAACTCAAAGTTCATCAGATCCCAACAAACACACCGCAAAAAGGGTTACATCATATGGATCTCCAAGAGACCATTGTATTGAGAATCAAGAGAGACAGAGATGAAGCCATCTAGCTACTAACTACGGACCCAAAGGTCTACAAAAAACTACTCACGCATCATCGGAGAAGCACCAATGGAGGTGGTGAACCCCATCCGAGATGGTGTCTAGATTGGATCTGGTGGTTCTGGACTCTGCGGCGGCTGGATGAATATTTCATCGACTCCCCTAGGGTTTTGGGAATATTTGGGTATTTATAGAGCAAAGAGGCGGTCCGGGGGGCACCCGAGGTGGGCACAACCCACCAGGGTGCGCCCTGGTGGGTTGTCCCCTCCTCAGGACTCCCCCAGGTGCAACCAGGGCCCAACATGTTCCTTCTGGTCCATAAAAAATCTCCGTAAAGTTTCATGGCATTTGGAATCCGTCTGATATTGATTTTCTATGATGTAAAAAACACGGAAAAAACAGGAACTGGCACTTGGCACTATGTCAATAAGTTAGTACCAAAAATGATATAAAATGACTATAAAACATCCAAGATTGATAATATAACAACATGGAACAATCAAAAATTATAGATACGTTGGAGACGTATCAGGGACCCCCTACCCGAGATCTATCGGTTTTCACACCGACAGTAGTAGAAATCAAATATCCAAGATTGATACTTTAATAGCATGGAATAAAAAGATATAGATACGCTGGAGATGTATCAAGGACTCACCATTATGAATATCCCAGTACTACCCTAGCATTACCAAATGTTAAGTGTGTGACCCTATGGGTTCGAGAACATGCAAACATGACCGAGACACCTCTCCGATCAACAATCAATAGCGGGACCTGGATACCCATACTGACTCCCACATATTCAATGAAGATCTTTATCGATTTGAACCACACAAGGATTCAGATAATCACTTATACAATTCCCTTTGTCGTGATATTTTACTTGCCCGAGATTCGGTCATCGGTATTGCCATACCCAATTCAATCTCGTTACCGATAATTCTCTTTGCTCATTCCGTAATACAATATCTCTGTGACTAAACACATTAGTCACATGCTTGCAAGTTACTTAGGATGTCGTATTACCAAGAGGGCCTAGAGATATCTCTCCGTTACAAGGGTTACAAATCCTGGTCTCGATCCTTGCAACCCAACAAATACTTTCCGAGATACCTAAAGATCACCATTATGATCACTGATACGTCTCCAACGTATCTATAATTTTTTTATTGTTCCATTCTGTTATATTATCAATCTTGGATGTTTTATAATCATTTTATAGTCAATTTATAACATTTTTGGGTACTAACCTATTGACATAGTGCCAAGTGCTAGTTGTTGTTTTTTGCATGTTTTTACATTGCGGGAAATCAATACCAAACGGAGTTCGAATGCAACGAAACTTTACAGAGATTATTTTTGGACCAGAATACACCCAATGGGCCAAGGCAACGCCTAGGGGTGCTCCGAGGGGAGCACAACCCACCAGGGCGCACCAGGAGGCCCAGGTGCGCCCTCGTAGGTTGTGCCCACCTCGGGTGCCCCCGAACCGCCTCTTTGCTCTATAAATACCCCAATATTCTAGAAACCCTAGGGGAGTTGACGAAAATCAATTCCAACCGCTGTAGAGTACAGAACCACCAGATCCAATCTAGACACCATCACGGAGGGGTTCACCACTTCCATTGGTGCCACTTCGATGATGCGTGAGTAGTTCTTTGTAGACCTTCGGGTCCGTAGTTAGTAGCTAGATGGCTTCCTCTCTCTCGTTTGATTCTCAATACAATGGTCTCTTGGAGATCCATATGATGTAAATCTTTTTGCGGTGTGTTTGTTGGGATCGGATGAACTTTGAGTTTATGATCAGATATATCTTTTTATATCCATGAAAGCTATTTGAGTTTATTTGATATCTTATATGCATGATTGCTTATAGCCTCATATTTCTTCTCCGATATTTGGGTTTTTTTGGCCAACTTGATCTATTTATCTTGCAATGGGAAGAGGTGCTTTGTAGTGGGTTCGATCTTACGGTGCTTGATCCCAGTGACAGAAGGGGAACCGACACGTATATATCGTTGCTACTAAGGATAAAATGATGGGGTTTACCTCTACATAGATAGATCTTGTCTACATCATGTCACCGTTCTTATTGCATTACTCCATTTCTCCATGAACTTAATACACTAGATGCATGATGGATAGCGGTCGATGTGTGGAGTAATAGTAGTAGATGCAGGCAGGCGTCGGTCTACTAATCTTGGACGTGATGCCTATGAAGTGATCATTACCTGGATATCGTCATGATTATTTGAAGTTCTATCAATTGCCCAACAGTAATTTGTTTACCCACCATTTGCTATTTTTCTCGAGAGAAGCCACAAGTGAAACCTACGGACCCCGGGTCTCTTTCACATATTATTTGCCTTTGCGATGTACTTTTCCTTTGCTTTTATTTTCAGATCTATTAAACCAAAAATACCTTGATGTGTTTTATTCCTATTTATTTTATTGGGCGTTCGATCTATCAATCCACTACAATTTTATTCACGTCTGTTTGCCTATCTTGGGGCGCCGCTACCCGAAAGGGATTGACAACCCCTTTTACACGTCGGGTTGCGAGTATTTGTTATTTGTGTGCAGGGGTTGTTTACCTTGTGTTGCTTGGTTCTCCTACTGGTTCAACAACCTTGGTTTCATATCTGAGGGAAATACATACCGCTGTTGTGCTGCATCATCCCTTCCTCTTTGTGGAAATACTGATGTAGCTTCAAGCTGGCATCAAAAGGAATTTCTGGCGCCGTTGACAGGGAGGATCTTCAACATATACCAGGTTCCTAATCACAAATCTCATCTCCTCACAATTTACATTATTTTCCATTTGCCTCTCATTTTCCTCTCCCCCACTTCACAAAAATTGTCGTTTTATTCGCCCTCTTTTTTGTTTGCCTTTTTCTCGTCAGATCTGATGTTTGCTTGTGTTGCCATGTGCCTTTTGAGGGAGTCCTGGACTAAGGGGTCCTCGGGCGTCCAGCCTGTTAGCCATGGGCCGGACTGATGGGCTGTGAAGATGCGAAGACCGAAGATTGTACTCGTGTTCGGATGGGACTCTCCTTGGCGTGGAAGGCAAGCTTGGCGGCCGGATATGTAGATTCCCTTCTTTGTAACCGACCTTGTGTAACCCTAGATCCTTCCGGTGTCTATATAAACCGGAGGACTTAGTTCGGATAGGGGAGACTCATTATCACAGCCATACAAGGTAGACCTCTAGGGTTTAGCCATTACGATCTCGAGGTAGATCAACTCTTGCAATACTCATATTCATCAATATCAATCAAGCAGGACGTAGGGTATTACCTCCATAGAGAGGGCCCGAACCTAGGTAAACATCGTGTCCCTTGTGTCCTGTTACCATCGACCTTAGACACACGGTTCGGGACCCCCTACCCGTGATCCGCCGATTTTGACACCGACATTGGTGCTTTCATTGAGAGTTCCACTGTGATGTCGCCAAAAGGTTTGATGACCAATTCAATCGTCAATAATGACGCTGTCCAAGGCGAAACTTTCCTCCCCAAAAAAATCTTTGTGTTCAGCGGCTTCCCATTGCGGGCCAATTCGCTTGGCCATCTGGAGCAGATCGAAAGCTACGCCCCTGGCCATCAGGTCAGATTTGAGAGCTTGAACTACGTTGTGGACGTCCGTGGAGACTTGGTCTTCGTCGGATTCGAGACCACGGCTGCAGCCCCCTGTCACCTCGATGATCATGACCTAAATCTGTCATCAGGCCGCATCCAGGAGATCGCTCCTATAACTGCTCTGGCCTTAGAGCCGGAGCAGACTGCGCCATCTGAGGACGGGAGGATCAACCCCACCACGGAGGCCACATATTCCACGGCGTTGGAGCCGCACATAGACTTAACCTCTCACGACATCTTTGTCACCGGAACTCTGGACTCGTCTCCGGCCGTAAGTTCTGAACCACGTGAGCCCGCGGACGCCAAACTTGATCGTTTATCAATCTTCGAGTTCAATACTGCAGACATCTTCCAGCACTCGCCTTTGGACGACGTGCTAAACTCGTTAAAGAACCTGTCCTTGGCAGAGGACTCACAATCGAACTATATTCGGTTCGAACTAGGGGCTGACAGTGGAGAATTTTGCTTCCCACCCACCACCCACTTCATCGCCACGGTCGAGGATTAGACCGATACACTTGATTACGACTCCGAGGACATCGACGGTATGGATGACAATGACGGAGAAGAGGAGGCCCAGAACCCGCCGTTCACCGGACGCTGGACGGCCATGCTACCTCTTAAGCACTGCGTTGGATTTCCCCGAAGAGGAGAGGATGATGCAGCAAAGTAGCATAAGTATTTCCCTCAGTTTTTGAGAACCAAGGTACCAATCCAGTAGGAGGCTACGCTCGAGTCCCTCGTACCTACACAAAAACAATAGCTCAACGCAACCAAAGCGCTTAGGGGTTGTCAATCCCTTCACGGTCACTTACGAAAGTGAGATCTGATACAGATGATAAATAATTTTTTTGGTATTTTTGGTATAGAGATGCAAAGCAAAAGGTAAAAGCAAAGCAATAATAAAGTGATGGAGATTGATATGATGAGAAAGAGACCCGAGGGCCATAGGTTTCACTAGTGGCTTCTCTCAAGGGCATAAGTATTCTATGGTGGGTGAACAAATTACTGTTGAGCAATTGACAGAATTGAGCACAGTTATGAGAATATCTAGGTATGATCATGTATATAGGCATCACGTCCGAGAAAAGTAGACTGGCTCCTACCTGCATCTACTACTATTACTCCACTCATCGACCGCTATCCAGCATGCATCTAGAGTATTAAGTTAAAAACAGAGTAACACCTTAAGCAAGATGACATGATGTAGAGGGATAGTTTCATGCAATATGATAAAAAAACCATCTTGTTATCCTCGATGGCAATAATACAATACGTGCCTTGCTGCCCCTTCTGTCACTGGGAAAGGACACCGCAAGATCAAACCCAAAGCTAAGCACTTCTCCCATGGCAAGAACAACCAATCTAGTAGGCCAAACCAAACTTATAATTTGAAGAGACTTGCAAAGATAACCAATCATACATAAAAGAATTCAGAGAAGATTCAAATATTATTCATAGATAGACTGGATCATAAACCCACAATTCATCGGTCTCAACAAACACACCGCAAAAAGAAGATTACATCCAATAGATCTCCACGAGAGAGGGGGAGAACATTGTATTGAGATCCAAAAGGAGAGAAGAAGCCATCTAGCTACTAACTATGGACCCGTAGGTCTGAAGTAAAGTACTCACACTTCATCGGAGGGGCTTGGATGATGATGTAGAAGCCCTCCATGATTGATGCCCCCTCCGGCAGAGCTATGGAACAGGCCCCAAGATGGGATCTCGTGGATACAGAAAGTTGCGGCGGTGGAATTAGGTTTTTTCATCCTTTTCTGATCGTTTGGGGGTACGTAGGTATATGTAGGAGGAAGAAGTACGTCGGTGGAGCTTCGAGGGGCCCACGAGGTAGGGGGCGCGCCCTAGGGGGGAGGGCGCGCCCTCCACCCTCGTGACCGCCTCATGGCTTTCTTGACGGAGGGTCCAAGTCTCCTGGGTCTTATCTGATGAGAAAATCGTGTTCCCGAAGGTTTCATTCCGTTTGGACTCCGTTCGATATTATGTTTCTCCGAAACACTGAAATAGGCAAAAAAAACAGCAATTCTGGGCTGGGCCTCCGGCTAATAGGTTAGTCCCAAAAATAATATAAAAGTGGAAAATAAAGCCCAATATAGTCCAAAACAGTAGGTAATATAGCATGGAGCAATCAAAAATTATAGATACGTTGGAGACGTATCAAGCATCCCCAAGCTTAATTCCTGCTCGTCCTCGAGTAGGTAAATAATAAAAACAGAATTTTTGATGCGAAGTGCTACTTGGCATAATTTCAATGTAAATCTTCTTAATTGTGGTATGAATATTCAGATTCAAAAGATTCAAGACAAAAGTTCATGTTTGACATAAAAATAATAATACTTCAAGCATACTAACAAAGCAATTATGTCTTCTCAAAATAACATGGCCAAAGAAAGTTATCCCTACAAAATCATATAGTCTGGCTGTGCTCTATCTTCACCACACAAAGTATTTAAATCATGCACAACCCCGATGACAAGCCAAGCAATTGTTTCATACTTTTGACATTTTCAAAACTTTTTTCGATCTTCACGCAATACATGAGCGTGAGCCATGGATATAGCACTATATGTGGAATAGAATGGTGGTTGTGGAGAAGACAAAAAGAGGGGAAGATAGTATCACATCAACTAGGCGTATCAACGAGCTATGGAGATGCCCATCAATAGATATCAATGTGAGTGAGTAGGGATTGCCATGCAACGGATGCACTGGAGCTATAAGTATATGAAAGCTCAACAAAAGAAACTAAGTGGGTGTGCATCCAACTCGCTTGCTCAGACCTAGGGCATTTTGAGGAAGCCCATCATTGGAATATACAAGCCAAGTTCTATAATGAAAAATTCCCACTAGTATATGGAAGTCACAAAATGAGAGACTCTCTATCATGAAGATCATGGTGCTACTTTGAAGCACAAGTGTGGCAAAAGGATAGTAGCATTGTCCCTTCTCTCTTTTTATCTCATTTTTTTGGCCTTTTCTTTTTTTTATGGCCTCTTTTTTTATTTTTCGTCCGGAGTCTCATCCCGACTTGTGGGGGAATCATAGTCTCCATCATCCTTTCCTCACTTGGGACAATGCTCTAAGAATGATGATCATCACACTTTTTATTTTTCTTACAACTCAACAATTACAACTCAATACTTAGAACAAAATATGACACTATATGAATGCCTCCGGCGGTGTACCAGGATATGCAATGAATCAAGAGTGACATGTATGAAAGAATTATGAGCGATGGCTTCGCCACAAATACGATATCAACTACATGATCATGCTAGCAATATGACAATGATGGAGCTTGTCATAATGAACGAAACGGTGGAAAGTTGCATGGCAATATATCTCGGAATGGCTATGGAAATGCCATGATAGGTAGGTATGGTGGCTGTTTTGAGGAAGGTATTTGGTGGGTGTATGATACCGGCGAAAAGTGCGCGGTATTAGAGAGGCTAGCAATGGTGGAAGGAAGGAAAGTGCGTATAATCCATGGACTCAACATTAGTCATAAAGAAATCATATACTTATTGCAAAAATCTAGAAGTTATCAAAGCAAAGTATTGCGTGCATGCTCCTAGGGGGATAGATTGGTAGGAAAAGACCATCGCTCGTCCCTGACCGCCACTCATAAGGAAAGACAATGAATAAATAAATCATGCTCCGACTTCATCACATAACGGTTCACCATACGTGCATGCTACGGGAATCACAAACTTTAACACAAGCATTTCTCAAATTCACAACTACTCAACTAGCATGACTCTAATATCACCATCCTCATATCTCAAAACAATTATCAAGCATCAATTTTTTTTCTTAGTATTCAACGCACTCAAAAGAAAGTTTTACAAATCTTGAATACCAATCATATTATTATTAAGCAAATTACCATGCTATTAAGACTCTCAAAATAATCTAAGTGAAGCATGAGAGATCAATAGTTTCTATAAAACAAATCCACCATCATGCTCTAAAAGATATAAGTCAAGCACAAAGAGTATTCTATCAAATTCCAAATTATGTATGGCTCTCTCAAAAGGTGTGTACAGCAAGGATGATTTTAGTAGACTAACAAGCAAAGACTCAAATCATAAAAGACGCTCCAAGCAAAACACATATCATGTGGTGAATAAAAATATAGCTCCAAGTAAAGTTACCGATAGAAGTAGACGAAAGAGGGGATGCCTTCCGGGGCATCCCCAAGCTTTGGCTTTTATTTGTCCTTAGATTATCTTGAGGGTGCCATGGGCATCCCCAAGCTTAGGCTCTTGCCACTCCTTGTTCCATAATTCATCAAATCTTTACCCAAAACTTGAAAACTTCACAACACAAAACTTAAAGTAGAAAATCTCGTGAGCTCCATTAGCGAAAGAAAACAAAGGACCACTTCAAGGTACTGTGATGAACTCATTATTTATTTATATTGCTGTTAAAACTACTGTATTCCAACTTCTCTATGGTTTATAAACTATTTTACTAGCCATAGATTCATCAAAATAAGCAAACAACACACGAAAAACAGAATCTGTCAAAAACAGAACAGTTTGTAGTAATCTGTAGCTAGCGCAAGATCTTGAACCCCAAAAATTCTAAAATAAACTTCTGGACGTGAGGAATTTATCTATTAATCATCTGCAAAAAGAATTAACTAAATATCAATCTCCAAATAAAAATTACAGCAGTTCTCGTGAGCCCTAAAGTTTTTGTATTTTACAGCAAGTTCAACAAGACTTTCCCCAAGTCTTCCCAACGGTTCTATTTGGCACAACACTAATTAAACACAAAAAACACAACCAAAACAGAGGCTAAATAATTTATTTATTACTAAACAGGAGCAAAAAGCAAGGAACAAAAATAAAATTGGGTTGCCTCCCAACAAGCGCTATCGTTTAACGCCCCTAGCTAGGCATAACAAGCAAGAATAGATCTAGGTATTGCCATCTTTGGTAGGCAATTCTTCAATGAGGCATCTATCTCCCTTAGGAATTTCTTTCTTTCTAGTGATTATCAAACTCTTAGGCACAAGATCAAAAAATTCATTTGTAGCAATTGGTTCCTTAATGATAGCAAAAAGATTGGGATGAATACTTATAGATTTAAGATCCGCAGTTTCCTTACTAGATGATTCACCCTTATTTTTAGGAACATACATAAGCTTGGCAATTTTAGTAGGAGGACTTGGAGTATTCTTTACGGAAGAAAAAGCGGTTCCCAAGTTCGTAATGATACCCTCAAGTTTATCGATTCTAGTAGGAATCTAGATTTATTTTCTCATTAACTATGGGTTCCTTTTCCTTAATATTTTTCAAAGTCATTCCTACCTTAGATCCATATTGGGTAATTTGATTGTGGATCTTTTTATCTAGATTTTCAATTAATTCAATGGTAGCAACTTTATTTTCAATAATTTCAAGTCTTTGCATAACATGCTCCAAAGTTAACATAGTTCCATTAACCAAAAGAGGTGGTGAGCCAAATAAATCTAACATAGCATTATAAGAATCAAAAGTATGGCTACCCAAGAAATTCCCTCCGGTAATGGTATCAAGGATATATCTATACCAAGGACTAGCACCTACAGAAAAATTACGGAGAAGAACTGAAGTAGATTGCTTCCTGGTAGATCTATTTTGAGCATTGCAAATTCTATACCAAGCATCTTTTAGATTTTCTCCCTCCCTTTGTTTAAAATTTAGAACTTCATTCTCGGGAGACAACGGAGAAGATATGAGACTAGCCATGACGACAAGCGAGCAAACAAAAGGCAAATGGACAAAGGAGGCAAATAGAGAAAAGAGAGGGACAATAGAGAGAGAGGGCGAATAAAACGGCAAGGGTGAATTGGGGGGAGAGGAAAACTAGAGGCAAATGGCAAATAATGTAATGCGGGAGATAGGGATTGTGATGGGTACTTGGTATGCTGACTTTTGCGCAGACTCCCCGGCAACGGCGCCAGAAATTCTTCTTGCTACCTCTTGAGCACTGCGTTGGATTTCCCCGAAGAGGAGAGGATGATGCAGCAAAGTAGCGTAAGTATTTCCCTCAGTTTTTGAGAACCAAGGTATCAATCCAGTAGGAGGCTACGCTCGAGTCCCTCGTACCTACACAAAAACAATAGCTCAACGCAACCAACGCGCTTAGGGGTTGTCAATCCCTTCACGGTCACTTACGAAAGTGAGATCTGATAGAGATGATAAATAATATTTTTGGTATTTTTGGTATAGAGATGCAAAGTAAAAAGTAAAAGCAAAGCAATAATAAAATGATGGAGATTGATATGATGAGAAAGAGACCCGGGGGCCATAGGTTTCACTAGTGGCTTCTCTCAAGAGCATAAGTATTCTACGGTGGGTGAACAAATTACTGTTGAGCAATTGACAGAATTGAGCATAGTTATGAGAATATCTAGGTATGATCATGTATATAGGCATCACGTCCGAGACAAGTAGACCGACTCCTGCCTGCATCTACTACTATTACTCCACTCATCGACCGCTATCCAGCATGCATCTAGAGTATTAAGTTAAAAACAGAGTAACGCCTTAAGCAAGATGACATGATGTAGAGGGATAGTTTCATGCAATATGATAAAAACCCCATCTTGTTATCCTCGATGGCAACAATACAATACGTGCCTTGCTGCCCCTTCTGTCATTGGGAAAGGACACCGCAAGATCGAACCCAAAGCTAAGCACTTCTCCCATGGCAATAACAACCAATCTAGTAGACCAAACCAAACTGATAATTCGAAGAGACTTGCAAAGATAACCAATCATACATAAAAGAATTCAGAGAAGATTCAAATATTATTCATAGATAGACTGGATCATAAACCCACAATTCATTGGTCCCAACAAACACACCGCAAAAAGAAGATTACATTGAATAGATCTCCATGAGAGAGGGGGAGAACATTGTATTGAGATCAAAAAAGAGAGAAGAAGCCATCTAGCTACTAACTATGGACCTGTAGGTCTGAAGTAAACTACTCACACTTCATCGGAGGGGCTTGGATGATGATGTAGAAGCCCTCCATGGTCGATGCCCCCTCCGGCGGAGCTCCGGAACAGGCCCCAAGATGGGATCTCGTGGATACAGAAAGTTGCGGCGGTGGAATTAGTTTTTTTGCTCCTTTTCTGATTGTTTGGGGGTACGTAGGTATATGTAGGAGGAAGAAGTACATCGGTGGAGCTTCAAGGGACCCACGAGGCAGGGGGCGTGCCCTCCACCCTCGTGACCGCCTAGTGGCTTTCTTTTAGGAGGGTCTAAGTCTCCTGGGTCTTATCTGATGAGAAAATCGCGTTCCCGAAGGTTTCATTCTGTTTGGACTCCGTTTGATATTCTGTTTCTCCGAAACACTGAAATAGGCAAAAAAACAACAATTCTGGGCTGGGCCTCCGGTTAATAGGTTAGTCCCAAAAATAATATAAAAGTGGAAAATAAAGCCCAATATAGTCCAAAACAGTAGGTAATATAGCATGGAGCAATCAAAAATTATAGATACGTTGGAGACGTATCAGGCCACTTCCTCGTATGATGTATACATGGTGGATGAACCAAAGGAGAACAGCGGCAATGACAAGGAAGATCCAGCCGAGGATAAACCTTCCAAAATACAATCCAGGCGCCAGCGTCAGCGGCGCCGCTCTAAGTCACGCCGCAGTAAAGACAACAACACCGGCACAGGAGAAGATAATACTCCAGAAGGCGCCGAAGACAACGAAGACCCCGTTGAAACAGCTAATGAACAAGATGAATGGGAAGATGGGCAGGCTAGCCCTGGCAAGCAGGCCACACACGAAGACTCAGAGGATGGAAGGTATCTTCCGCTCTCCGAGGATGAGGTGAGCCTCGGCACCGATGATTTCATCGTGCCTGAGGAACCTTTGGAGCAGGAGCGCTTCAAGCGCCAGCTAATCGCCATGGAAAGGAGCCTAGAAAAGAAGCTGCAGCAGCTTCAACCTGACCAAGATCTGCTCAATGATAAATGGACAGATGTCCTAGCAGCTGAAGAGTACGGCCTCAAGCGCCCAACCAAAAGCTACCCAAAGCGCAAATTGCTGCCTTAGTTCAACGAGGAGGCGCCGAACTACATACCTCCATCGTACAATGCGGCTGACCGACCAACACGTGGTCGAGACAAAACGGCAACTCACGCTGAACACCAGCCAGCACCGCCTCATCGCACAGGCAAAGGTAAATTAGCCCATGATCATACATATGACCTTCGGCAAAACCTGGACAATAAAGCAGGACATACTAGATTAATCTATGGATCGCGAGGACGTGCCTCGACATGCGATGACAGCCACCTATTCGGACGTGACAAACTTAGTCATGCGCGGGCTGAAAACTGCATATGGACTCCATCAAAGCTACATCGCGATACGGCCCGGTATAGAGGCGCCGCACACCCTCATTGCTTCACCGATCAGGTCCTGGATCATGAATTCCCAGAAGGGTTCAAACCCGTGAATATAGAATCATACAATGGAACCACGGACCCCACGGTGTGGATCGAGGACTTCATTCTCCACATTCATATGGCCCGCGGTGATGACCTCCACGCCATCAAATACCTCCCTTTAAAACTCAAGGGGCCAGCTCGGCACTGGCTCAACAGTCTGCCTACAAATTCTATTGGTAGCTGGGAGGACTTGGAAGAGACCTTCCTCGATAACTTCCAAGGCACATATGTTCGAACTCCGGACGCTGATGACTTAAGCCATATAGTTCAATAGCCCGGAGAGTCCGCCAGGAAATTCTGGACTAGGTTCTTAACTAAAAAGAACCAAATCATCAATTGTCCGGATGCCGAAGCCCTAGCAGCCTTCAAACACAGCATCTGTGACGAATGGCTCTCTCACCACCTCGGCCAAGAAAAGCCAAAATCCATGGCAGACCTCACGGCACTCATGACCCGCTTTTGTGCGGGCGAGGACAGTTGGTTGGCCTGTAGCAAAAACAATGCAAGCGACGCCGGCACCCCTGAAGCTAAAACTAGCAAAGAAAGTCTCGACGCAACAGATACAAGCGTCGAAACAACAGTGATAACACCAAGGACATGACAGTCAATGCTGGATTCAGGGGCTCTAAGTCCAGACAGCGGAAGAAGCCATTCCAAAAGAACAATTCAGGCCCATCCAGCTTGGACCGCATACTTGATCGTCCGTGCCAGATTCATGGCACCCCAGAAAAACCACCCAATCATACAAATAGATATTGCTGGGTTTTTAAACAGGCCGGCAAATTAAACGCCCAGAACAGGGAAAAGGGATCGCAAAGCGAGGACGATGACGAAGAGCCCCAGCAACCAAACACAGGGGGACAGAAGAAGTTTCCCCCTCAGGTCAAAACAGTGAACATGATATACGCTACCCACATCCCCAAGAGGGAGTGCAAGCGTGCGCTTAGGGACGTCTACGTGATAGAGCCACTCGCCCTAAAATTTTATCCATGGTCATCATGACTGATCACTTTTGATCGCCGGGATCATCCGACCAGTATCCGTCACACTGGCTCAGCCGCACTGGTCCTAGACCCAATAATTGATGGGTTCCACCTGACTCGCGTCCTTATGGACGGAGGTAGCATCCTCAATCTGCTCTATCAGGATACAATGTGAAAAATGGGCACTAACCCATCTCGGATCAAACCCACCAGGACTATCTTCAAAGGAGTCATACCAGGTGTAGAGGCCCGTTGTACGGGCTCAATCACACTAGAGGTTGTCTACGGATCTCCGGACAACTTTCGAAGCGAAGAGTTAATCTTCGATATCGTCCCCTTTCGCAGCGGCTATCACGCACTGCTTGGACGAACCGCGTTCGCTCGATTCAATGTAGTCCCACACTATGCTTATCTCAAGCTCAAGATGCCCGGTCCACGTGGTGTCATAACAGTCAATGGAAATATGGAACGCTCCCTTCGTACAGAAGAGCACACAGCTGCCTTAGCAGCAGAAGTACAGAGCGGCCTTCTCAAGCAGAACCTTAATTCGGTTGTCGAGCCCACAGACACCGTTAAGAGAGTCTAAACTACTCTACAGCAGGAGAGCTTGGCTCGTCAGGAGCTCGACTAGCAATCCGGCCTCCGTTGCAGTTCCGATCAAGTGGTGGCATTCGTGCCGCGCGTACATAACTACGCACTCAAAATCTCATGGGCATCGATGGAGGCATAGCTAGCTTATGGTCCGTAGTACGGCTCAACCGACATCGAATACACACATACTTTCACTTTTACTTGTCTCCTTTTCAGGTCTCAATCCCACAGGCACCACCTGGTGGTCTGGTCATCGGTCCTCTCGAAGGATAAACACACCAAGACGGCGAGAAACGCAGACATATGGGGGACTTTTTAGGTGATTCCATTAACGATAACTCTACCTATTTTTCAGGACCCACATGCAGCTCTCCCTTGGTTTCAGCATGTCAAATAGCCCGTTGCTTATCGCACTACCTGTATCAATGCGCCTTGACGTACTAATTCAATTACAATGAGAACAGTTTGCGGCTGGAGCTGTAGGACTCCAGCTTTTTACCTTCGTACCTTTTCTAGTTTCTTCCTTTTTTTTCTTTCAGCTCCCTTGTGGATAATCCTATCAGGTAGCACCTGTACACTTTGGTACGCTTGATGTTTGCCAGGGGCTTCATAGCACCCCACATTACGGTAACAAAAGTCCGAACACTTTTTATAAGTATAGTTCGGCACCCTGAAGTTAGCATTATATGCATTGGATCCGAATCATGTCTTTGGTCAATAGTTGGGTTTCCCAGCTCCTGTGCTTGCTACCTTACGTTCCGCTATATCAGCTAAGGTAGTAAAAGGAGAACTACTGCGATTGTGCCTTGGTTTATCCAAAGGAGCACCTCAGTAGAGAAAGCCGAAAACTAACTGTCATGATGCGGCGAGAGCCGGTCAACTGTTCGGAGGTTGCAAATCGTTGGAGATTTCTTCCACATTACACGAAGGATTGGTACTTCCCAATCAGACGCTTATAGCACTCTAGTTCGGATACTAGGGGCTGCCCGCATGTTTTTATTGTCGCACTCCTATGGCTAAGTGAGGGCGTTACAGCCGCATAGTCTGGTTGCCTGGTTCGTTGTGCTAAACAACTCCTTCAAGGACCATCTAATTGGATCAAGATTGTTTAGATTCCATCCCAAACACCCTTGTACTAACTACATGGGGGCAGAAGTCGACGACTGGTTAACCCTCAGATTTCATACAACACGGCCGCACAGGAAGTAAAAATTTAAAAACATAACAAGCATTATATTGCATAAACACTTTGTTTTATCATACAAGGCAGAAGGAGCTCGAATACATTCATTCAAAGATGGTGTCCTTCGCACAATCATCCGCAACAATGCGGGACCCCTCTAAGACATCGCTGAAGTATCGCTCAGGTGTGCGGTGCTCCTTGCCCTCCGGCGGCCCCCCGGTTGCTAGCTTGACAGTGTCCAACTTTGCCCACCAAACCTTGCAATAAGAGAAGGCCAGACGCACGCCCTCGATGCAGACGGACCGCTTGACGACATCCAGCCAAGGACAGGCATCGACCAGCTTCTTCACGAGGCCGAAGTAGCTGCTGGGAATAGCTTCGGCTGGCCACAGCCAGATTATCATATCCTTCATGGCCAGTTCGGCCATCCTGTGCAGCTCGACCAGCTGTTTCAGCTGATCGCTGAAGGGTACCGGATGTTTTGGCACGCAATATTGCGACCAGAACAGCTTCTCCGTGGAGCTCCCTTCTTCGGCTCGGAAGAACTCTGCAGCGTCGGTCACACTGCGTGGCCGATCAGCAAAGGCCCCTAGAGAACTCTGAATCCAGGTTAGTAAAAGAAATTTCCTCTTCACACTCCTGCTTTGCATATTGAATGCCTTACCCGTTGTGATCTTCCTAGCCTCCTGGATCTCATGGAGGGCAGCACGGGCTTCAATCCAGGCCGCCTCAGCACTCTTCCGAGCCTTGGCAAGTTCGGCTTCTTGAGCCGACGCATTGTGCTCCAAGGTCTCGCACTTCCTCACCATGTCCTGGAGCTCCTGTTGGACTTCGTTGACCTCGGTCGTCACCTCTGTTCACATCATGGTATTTCGATTATTGCATATCATTTTCCCTTTTTCGAATCCATAATAGGTTATTACTTACCTTGTTTTTCCTGGAGCTGCCTCTTCACCTGGCCCAGCTCCTCCTCGGCCTCCGCCAGTTTCTGCTTCAGTCCAGAGACTTCGGTAGTATGCGAGGCCGCGGCCAACAGCGACGCCTGCGCATACATTTCAGACAAATTTAGTTAGTTTCCTGCAATAGGAGATTGATCCTCTGTCTGGCTTTTTCTTTTTGAACACCGGACAGTGTCTCAGGGGCTACTATTTATATTGGGATTTTCTCCTTTTTGTGTTGATTACCTCAAAACCTGTTAACAGGCTGCTGCAGGCTTCGGTTAGTCCGCTCTTGGTAGACTGAACCCTTTCAATTACCATGCCCATAAGGACACAATGCTCATCCACAATGGAAGCACCTCGCAGCGCTTCCAGCTGATTATCCGGTGCCCCTGGTTGGATAGGGGTCACCGGGGGAACAGGCATCCCCCCTTCTTCCGAAGGAGGTCGTGTGCCGGATTCCGGAGCAACCTCGGTCTCCGGAATTGAGTCCGACTGAGGGTCGAACTGAGTACGGCCCTCCCCACCAGTCTCCATGAGGATTGATTCCCCTTGGTGTCCGGTGACGGGGATTTTGCCTTCTGGCGCCTCCTGAGCCTCTCCCCTGCCTGGAACAGTCCTTCGGGAGAGCACCTCCGCATCATCCTTGGCCTTGGGGGAGTGAGCGGCTGGCGGTGAATCACTGGCCATCGCCTTGGAATCCAGCGAGCCTCCTGACGAGGATCGCGGGGAGCTATTGTGGGCCGGACTACAATAAACATAACCAATCATCTCAATGCAGTGAGGAGAAACTTTATGGGTGGATACAAGTCTTAGTACTTACGATGAGGCACAAGGCTTAGCGCGGGGGCGTCTCTCCGGACTGTTGTTGAGTCCCATGTGGAGTTATCCGCGAGGGAGCCCTTCCCCTTCTTGGGCGCCTCCGCCTCCAGAGTTGCGGAGGTCGCCCTCTTCTTGCTCCCCCATCAGGGGGAGAGTCGCTTTCCTCCTCCTCCTCATCCTCGTCGTCTTCAGCGGCAGGGGAATAGGTCTTGTCTTCGGACGTCACATCCAAAGTGCCCTTGCGGCGGGGGCCACCCCGGACCCCCTTGGCCTTTCCTGTGGCCTTCTTTTCTGGTGCCTTATAAGGCGCCGGCTCCAGCATCTTCGCTAAATGCGGGATGACTTGTTCTTCAGGCAGGGGAGCCGGACACCGGATCTGCTTCGCCTTCTTCAACCAGTACTGAAAAAGCAATGATAATAAAAGCTTAGATATCACCCTTGAAACAAGCAAGTAGGGGATGTGTTGAAAATAATATACCTCGTTGGGGAGATGATTTATGTCATGACCACGGTCCGAATCTGTGGCCGGCGGTATCTCGTTGCCCTTGAAGAGCAACTTCCAGGCATCTTCGTGAGCTGTTTCGAAGATCCTTTCCAAGGTGTGGTGCTTTTTCGGGTTGAAATCCCATAGAGGGCGGCTTCGGCTCTGGCAGGGGAGGATCCGGCGCACCAGCATCACTTGGATTACGTCGACAAGCTTGATGTCCCTATCAATCATGCTTTGAATGCGTGTTTGCAGCGCAATCAGCTCGTCTAACGAACACCAGTTCAGGCTCTTCTCGACCTAGGAGGTGAGTCGCACGGGAGTGCCAGAGTTGAATGCGGTAGCCGCGGTCCAGGTGGCGCTGCGGGGTTCGGTGATGTAGAACCATTGTTTCTGCCATTCCTTGATAGACTCCACAAATGTGCCTTTTGGCCAAGAGACATTGGTGAGCTTGCTCACCATGGCGCCCCCACACTCTGCATGCTGTCCATCCACCACCTTGGGCTTCACGTTAAAGGTTTTGAACCACAGCCTGAAGTGGGTTTGGATGCGGAGGAAGGCCTCACACACGATGATGAACGCCGAGATATTGAGGAAGGAGTTCGGGGATAGATCGTGTAAGTCTATCCCGTAGTAGAACATTATCCGCAGACGAAGGGGTGGAGTGGAAACCCTAGCCCGCGGAGGAAATGGGGAAGGAACACTACCCTCTCGTCGGGCTTCGGCGTGGGAATGATTTGTCCTTGGGCTGGAAGACGATGGGCGATTTCCTTTGCCAGGTACCCGGCCGCCCGAAGCTCGGCGATGTCCTCCTCCTTGACGGAGGAAGCCATCCACTTGCCTTGACCTCCGGATCCGGACATGGTTGAGTGTTTTCTCGAGTGGGAAATAGATGAGAACTTGGGCACTGGAGCTGAAGAGTTGAAAGGCAGGAAGAAGGCGTGGGGGAAGAAGGGGGAATCTTATCTCCTTATAAGGGCAGTGAATATTGAATGCCACCCCACTCGCCTCAAAATTCGCCTGCTCCCAAGGGCTGTATAAACGGCACAGTTGGGTTACCCACGCCCGTATTGATGAGAATCCTGTAATAAGGGGACACGATCTCTGCTTTGACAAGACGTGCCAATGGCAACCGCGTCTCCAAACATGGAGCGGCAGACGAAAAATGGTTCGAAATTATGACCGGACGGATGTGATGTCATGTTGTAAAAAGTTGTCAGTGGATTGGACTCATGGATTATTGTATTCTCTCTAAGATTGTGTGTGGTGTATGTTACAAGTCCGGACACGATCAATTTGTCCGAAGACTATTTTGGAGTTCGGAAGGAGGAACCTGCCTTGCAATGCCGAAGACAAAACTATGCGCCAGATATCTTGTCATTGTAGCCAGGTTCAGGGGCTACTGAGGGAATCCTGGACTAAGGGGTCCTCGAGCGTCCGGCCTGTTAGCCATGGGCCGGACTGATGGGCTGTGAAGATGCAAAGACCGAAGACTGTACCCGTGTCCGGATGGGACTCTCCTTGGCGTGGAAGGCAAGCTTGGAGGCCGGATATGTAGATTCCCTTCTTTGTAACCGACCTTGTGTAACCCTAGATCCTTCCGTGTCTATATAAACCGGAGGACTTAGTTCGGATAGGGGAGACTCATTATCGTAGCCATACAAGCTAGACCTCTAGGGTTTAGCCATTACGATCTCGAGGTAGATCAACTCTTGTAATACTCATATTCATCAATATCAATCAAGCAGGATGTAGGGTATTACCTCCATAGAGAGGGCCCGAACCTGGGTAAACATCGTGTCCCTTGTCTCTTGTTACCATCGACCTTAGACGCACAGTTCGGGACCCCGTACCCGAGATCCGCCGGTTTTGACATCGACACCTTCTTTATGCTTGCATCTTCGTTTGCTAAAAAATTATTAATATGGATCCTCATCCACTTGCTAATCTTTTTAAGCTATCCAATTATCAAGAACCAATTGCTAGTGATTTGAGTGTAGTAGATTATCTCTATGAAGTTTTGCTTGAGATTCATGAATCTGAAAATTGTGATGAAGAAATTTGTAAAGTGATTCATGATAGCTCCTTGAATGAAAAGCATGATTGCAACGATTTTACTATAAATTCTATTAATGTCAATTGTGCTAATAATATGCAAAACCCGAAGCTTGGGGATGCTAGTTTTGCTATATCCACTATTTATTGTAATGATCATGATTGGGGTGATTCTTCTTATGATCTTGAAAATTTATTTAAGCCCCATGATGAATATGTTATTTGCAATAATATTGAAAGTGGGTTTGGAAGAGTGTTAACTTTAGGTAAAAGTAATCCCGCATATTTGGAGAGTGTTCAATCTCATGAAATTTTTGACAAAAGTGGGTTCACACAGGTCATGACTTTAGTTGATGTTAATCCCACTATCTTGGAAGATCATAAAACTTTTATGTATGTGGATTATGAAGAGAAAATTTTATATGATAACTACATTATTGAATTTGATTATGATCCTACTTATAATTATTTTGAGAGAGGAAAATATTGTTGTAGAAATTTTCATGTTATTAAATTTCCTCTCGTTATGTTGAGATTGTCAATGTTTTATTTCTCTCCTATGCATATGCTAGATGTTTCTTGTCTTGAAAATTTGTTTTCCTATAGAATTCCCATGCATAGGAAGTATGTTAGGATTAAATGTGTTCATCACATGTTTCATGATGCTCTCTTTGTGTTTCAATTATTATCTTTCGTGTGAGCATCATTGAAATCTTATGCCTTGCTAGGGGCATAAAACTATAGCGCTTGTTGGGAGGCAAACCAATGAATAAAATTTATTTTTACTTTTTGCTTTCTGTTCTTGAGTGTTTGCACAATTATGCTACTTTTATGATTGTGTTCTTTGTGTTTAATTAGTGTTTGTGCCAAGTAAAGCCTTTAGGATCTTTTTGGGTGATAGTTGTTTGACCTTGCTGAAAAAACAGAAACTTTTGCGCTCGCAAAAATAATTTTCATTTTTAACCAGAGAGCGATAAAATACTAGTTCCTTTTGTTGTATATTAATATACAAATTACCCAGGACGTCCTAATTTTTAAGAGTTCTTGGAGTTACATAAGTATTCGAAATATCCAGATTGCTTCAGACTGTTCTGTTTTTCACATATTCTGTTTTCTTTGCATTGTGTGCTTGTTTTGATGGCTCTATGGTTTTCTTTGATGAGTTTTTGCCATAGAAAAGTTGGAATACAATAGATATAATGCAAGAACAAAATATGAATTGGTTTACTACAACACTTGTAGTGGTGATTTGTTTTCTTATACTAACGGATCTTACGAAAGCTTTTGTTGAGTTTTGTGTGACTGAAGTTTTCAAGTTTTGGGTTATCTTAAGAAGATACTAAGCTTGGGGATGCTCCAGCATCCCAAGCTATTATCCAAAAGAGAGCAAGCAACTAAGCTTGGGGATGCCCCGAGTGGCATCCCCTCTTTCTTCTAACGTCCATCGGTATTTTACGCGAAGCTATATTTTTATTCGTCACATACTATGTGTTTTGCTTGGAGCGTCTTATATGATATGAGTCTTTGCTTGTTTTATTTTATGTTTTAAGTCTTGATTCCTTGATGGACACACCTATTTAAGAAAGCCAAAATTATATCATGACTTGTTAGAATTGCTCTTTATGCTTCACTTAAATTTTTATGAGCTATGGACTTGCTCTAGTGCTTCACTTATATCTTTCTGAGCATGGTGTGCTTTAGTATTTTGAAGAAATACTCTCTTGCTTCACTTAGATTTATTTGAGAGTTATTAAAATTTTCAATAAATTCTCTCTTCCTTCACTTAAATTAATTTGAGAGAAAGAAATATTATGCTCATGATCTTCACTTATATTTGTTTGAGCTTATCAAAAGCAGCACATGAAAATTAGTCCCAAAGTGATAGATATCCAAGAAGGATATAATAAAAACTTTCATGAAGATCACTGGAAAAAATAAACTTGATTCTTAGTAATAGTTTTGAGATATGATGATGTGATCTGTGAGCCATGTTGATGAGTAATTATGCTTTAGTAAGAATATTGATGTTAAGGTTTGTGATTCCCTATGCAAGCGCGAAAGTCAATAATTATGCAATGAAATTATATCCTACTTGTGGTGCATTATTCGGTGTTAATTATGCTTAATGCTCTCTTATGAGATTATTCGTTTCTTGGTTGGTCACTTCTCAATCTTTTGCTAGCCTTCATTTTGCACTAAGTATGATAACTATTTGTGCATCCAAAAACCTTTAAACCAGTTTTGCCACATGAGTCCACTATATCTACCTATATGTGTTATTCTTTTGCCGTTCTAAGCAAATTTGTAAGTGCCATCTCTAATTTTCAAAATAAACTTCTCTTTTGTGTGTTCTTACTGCTCGTGGAGCGGTGAGGGGTGGCTAATATTTTCCATGCTAGATGTGTTATTCTCACGATGAGTGTTTATTCACTTGTCATTGCACGAGAGTACGACAAAGGTATTAGGGATGCCCAGTCCTGAAGTGAAAAATGAATTTGCTTTATGTTGTCAAATAATAAATTCCTTGGAAAGTGTTGGTAAGGAAGGCACCCATGGATATGTTTAGCCATGGAAAGTGAAAGTATGGTGGAAAAAGGAATAAACTTTAATTTTTGTTTGGGAACCGCCTATGATACATATAGCATGGAAAGTGTTGGGAACTCTAAGTCATTTTCGTTGGTGGGAAGGACACACCTCCCAAAATGTTTTTATCTCTAAGTTTTTTTGCTTTGAGCTCTGGCACCTCTACAAATCCCTACTTCCCTTTGCAAAGGGCCTTTCTTTTACTTTATGCAATTATTATTTTGAATTTGAGTATCCATCTTCTCTTACAAAAGCACCAACTAGGAGGCACTATGATCGTACTTGAGTATTGGGTGTAGTTAATATGCAAGTGTGTTTCATGAGTGCATCAATGATTGAGCATGATGGGCTAGGGATAGCTTATTTTACCTTTGATATTTTGAAAGACATGGTTGCTTGTTGATATGCTTGAGTATTTAAGTTATCATGTCAAAACTAGACTATTGCTTTGAACAAAATAAAAGTCCAAATGTCCATGCTATAAATAAAAGAATATGAGATGACATGTTAGGCAGCATTCCACATCAAAAATTCTGTTTTTATCACTTACCTACTCGAGGACGAGCAGGAGTTAAGCTTGGGGATGCTGATACGTCTCCAACGTATCTATAATTTTTGATTGTTCCATGCTATTATATTATCAATCTTGGATGTTTTATAATCATTTTTTGGTACTAATCCTATTGACATGGTGCCAAGTGTCAGTTGCTGTTTTTTTGCATGTTTTTTACATCGCATGAAATCAATAGCAAACGGAGTCAAAATGCAACAAAACTTTACAGAGATTTTTTTGGACTAGAAGACATCCAATTTGCCAAGGCAGCGCCTGGGGGGTGCTCCGAGGGGAGCACAACCCACCAGGGCGCGCCAGGAGGCCCAGGCGCGCCCTGGTGGGTTGTGATCACCTCGGGTGCCCCCTGGACCGCCTCTTTGCTCTATAAATACCCTAATATTCCAGAAACCCTAGGGAAGTTGACGAAAATCAATTCCAGCCGCCATAGAGTCCATAACCACCAGATCCAATCTAGACACCATCACAGAGGGGTTCACCACTTCCATTGGTGTCTCTCTGATGATGCGTGAGTAGTTCTTTGTAGACCTTCGGGTCCGTAGTTAGTAGCTAGATGGCTTCCTCTCTCTCGTTTGATTCTCAATACAATGGTCTCTTGGAGATCCATATGATGTAACTCTTTTTGCGGTGTGTTTGTTGGGATCGGATGAACTTTGAGTTTATGATCAGATCTATCTTTTTATATCCATGAAAGTTATTTGAGTTTCTTTGATCTCTTATATTCATGATTGCTTACAGCCTCGTATTTCTTCTCCAATATTTGGTTTTTTTGGCCAACTTGATCTATTTGTCTTGCAATGGGAAGAGGTGCTTTGTAGTGGGTTCGATCTTACGGTGCTTGATCCTAGTGACAGAAGGGGAACCGACACGTATGTATCATTGTGTGACGCCCCTGATTTAATCGTGCACTAATCATAGACGCAAACGTGTACGATCAAGATCAGGGACTCACTGGAAGATATCACAACACAACTCTACAAATAAAATAAGTCATACAAGCATCATATTACAAGCCAGAGGCCTCGAGGGCTCGAATACAAGAGCTCGATCATAGACGAGTCAGCGGAAGCAACAATATCTGAGTACAGACATAAGTTAAACAAGTTTGCCTTAAGAAGGCTAGCACAAACTGGGATACAGATCGAAAGAGGCGCAAGCCTCCTGCCTGGGATCCTCCTAAACTACTCCTGGTCGTCGTTAGCGGGCTGCACATAGTAGTAGGCACCTCCCGAGTAGTAGTCGTCGTCATCGACAGTGGCGTATGGCTCCTGGGCTCCAACGTCTGGTCGCAGCAATCAGGTAGAAGGGAAAGGGGAAAAGAGGGAGAAAGCAACCGTGAGTACTCATCCAAAGTACTCGCAAGTAAGGAGCTACACTACATATGTATGCATTGGTATCAACTGGAATAAGGCTATCGTATGTGGACTGAACTGCAGAATGCCGGAATAAGAGGAGGATAGCTAGTCCTTTCGAAGACTATGCTTCTAGTAACCTCCATCTTGCAGCAGGAGAAGAGAGTAGATGGTAAGTTCACCAAGTAACATGGCATAGCATAATCCTAACCGATGATCCTCCCCTCGTCGCCCTGTGAGAGAGCGATCACCAGTTGTATCTGGCACTTGGAAGGGTGTGTTTTATTAAGTATCCGGTTCTAGTTGTCATAAGGTCAAGGTACAACTCCAAGTCGTCATGTTACCGAAGATCACAGCTATTCGAATAGTTTAACTTCCCTGCAGGGGTGCACCACATAACCCAACACGCTCAATCCCATTTGGCCGGACACACTTTTCTGGGCCATGCCCGGCCTCGGAAGATCAACACGTCGCAACCCTACCTAGGCACAACAGAGATTTCAGCACGCCGGTCTAAATCCTATGGCGCAGGGGTCTGGGCCCATCGCCCTTTGCACACCTGCACGTTGTGAACGCGGCCGGTGAGCAGACCTAGCAACCTCCATTACAAAGGAAGATGCGTTACGCGGTCCAACCCGGCGCGCGCCGCTCAGTCGCTGACGTCACGAAGGCTTCGGCTGATACCACGACGTCGAGTGCCCATAACTGTCCCTACGTAGATGGTTAGTGCGTATAGGCCAGTAGCCAGACTTAGATCAAATACCAAGATCTCGTTAAACGTCTTATTTTGAAATAACCGCGAACGCCGACCAGGGCCAGGCCCACCTCTCTCCTAGGTGGTCTCAACCTGCCCTGTCGCTCCGCCACAAAGTAACCGTCGGGGGCCTTCGGGAACTCAGGCCCACCTCTACCGGGATGGAGCCACCTACCCCTTCAGCCCCCAACATCGGAATCACTCGCGGGTACTCCTACGAGCCGACCCGACTTTAATCACCACAAGTATCATATATTATGTATAAGTATATACCCGTGACCACCTCCCAAGTGATCACGGCCCGATAGTATAGCATGGCAGACAGACAAGAATGTAGGGCCACTAATGGTAAACTAGCCTTCTATTCTAAGCATTTAGGATTGCAGGTAAGGTATCAACAACTGGAGCATCAATGACAGGCTATGCATCAGGATAGGATTAACGGAAAGCAGTAACATGCTACACTACTCTAATGTAAGAAGTATAGAGGAGAGTAGGCGATATCTGGTGATCAAGGGGGGCCTTGCCTGGTTGCTCTGGCAAGAGAGAGTGGTCGTCAACATCGTAGTCGTACTGGGTAGCAGCGGCGTCGGTCTCGGTGTCTAGCGAGAGAAGAGGGGGAAGAAACAATAAATATCATGCAAACAAATGCGTGATGATGCATGACATGACAAAGCGTGATGCTAGGTGTGCCCTAACGCGGTACGAGGTGGTACCGGTGAAGGGGGGAACATCCGGGAAATTATCCCCGGTGTTTCGCGTTTTCGGGCAGAGGAGCCGGAGGGGGAAAGTTGCGTGTTTGCTATGGTAGGGATGCGTGGCGGACGAACGGGCTGTGTATCCGGATTCGTCTCGTCGTTCTGATCAACTTTCATGTACAAAGTATTTTCATCGGAGCTACGGATTATTTTATATGATTTTCCAAAGTTTTTATTAATTTCTGGAATTTAATTAATTATTTAATTTAATTCGAAAATGGATTTATGACATCAGCATGATGTCATGCTGACGCCAGCAGTCAACGGGGGTTGACTGGTCAACCTGACCAGTGGGTCCCACTGGTCAGTGACACATTTTAATTAAACAATTTAATTGACCTAATTCGTATTAATTAGGGGGTGGGCCCCACTGTCATACACTGTTAGTTAATTAACAGTCGTTAATTAGGCTAATTAGTCATTAGATTAATTAATCCTAATTAGTTAATTTTAATCAGAATTAATTAATTAATTATATTATATTATTAATTAATTATTTATTATATATATTATTTTTAATACCTTTTTTTATAAAACGTTCTCAGGGGCTGGGCCTCGGCTGTCATTGGGCCAGGGCCTTAGCGGGTGTGGGGTTTACGGGTGTCGGGCATGGCACCAGCCCGTTTGGGCGCACGCCCCGGCCAACGGTGGGGGAACGAGGCGCCAGCGCTGGGCGACGACCGGGAACGGCACCGGCGAGGCCGTGCGATGGGGGTTCGGGCTGCGCGCAGCGCAGGGGTACCGGCAGCAGCAGGGGAGGCAGTGCAGCGGCGGGAGGACGGAGCGCGATGGGCGCGGTGTGCGCGAGGGGACCATGGGCGCGGCGACTGGAGGCGAACGAGGCCGCGGTAGCAGGTTCGGTGGCCGGCGCAGCGCCGTGCGGAGCGCGCGGCCGGCAAGTGTGGCGCACCGGCGTCCACGGGATGCAGCGGGCGTGAGCGAGGACGACGGTGAGCGGCGCAACAACGACGAGGCGGGGCGCACGCGTGGAGGGATGGGAACGTGGCCGGGCGCGTGCGGCGCGGCCGAAGCGCGAGCAGCATGTGGCTGCGGGCGCTGGCGGGGAAGGGGACGCGGTGCGCGGGGGAGGGAGTGAGCTACGTGCGAGCGGAGGCACGACCGGGCACATCCGTGCGGGGTCAGAGCAAGGGAAGGACGGACGGGGTTCCTCACCGCGGGGCCGTAGGGACTAGGCAGCGGGCGTGGGGAGGGAGATGGGGATGAGGCGACGACGGAGAAGACAATGGGGTCAACGCGGAAGCAGGCCGGCGGGGAGGCGGTCCTGCGAGGCGGCGGCGTCTTGGCATGGGGGCGGCGAGCTCCGGGCGCCGGCGTCGGGGACGGGATCGGGCCCTCCCGATCCAGATCCAACGAGAGAGGGGGAAGTGGGCGACATGGGGGGTGTGGGGTGTGGCCGGTTAGGGTTACTGGGGGAGTGGGGAAAAGGGAGTGTGGGGGCGGCTGGGCCTGGTGGGTTGGCCCAGTTGGGCCACGACCGAGGGGGGTCTTCTCTTTTTTTTTTTGTTTTATGTTTTTTCCTTTTCTTATTTTCCTTTTCCATTTTTCTTTTAGTCTCTAATTTATTTTCTATTTTAAAAAGATAAAAGTAGTTCCTAATTTAGTATAACTATATCTACTACTGCCATATTAACTATGGCACCCAAATAAAATAGATTAGTATTTTACTAAATATAAAAGGCATTTATTTAATTGTTTTTGCTATTGTTTAAATCCTTATAGTTCATTTAAGCATTTTATAAAAGCTTGGTTTCTCCACCATAATTGCTTACGATTTATTTGAAACAATCCGAACATTTTGGTGTTAATTTTTTGAAAACTTTTGTTGTTTGCTTTTCTTTTGAATTTGATTTTGAATCTATTTCGAACTAACACAAGATTAGCAACAGTAATCGTGGTGACGCGGCATCATCAACGGAGGTTTACTGTAGCTTAATTATCCGGGCGTCACAATTCTCCTCCACTACAAGAAATCTCGTCCCGAGATTTAAGATGTTCGGTAAGGGGGGAAGTTTTGGTTATGAGTTTCTAACGAATCGTCTCGTCTTGGTTGCTCTTCTCGAAGAGGTCGATCCATTATGTTGATGTCTTCATTTCTCTGCTTCAGGTCATCATGATGAAGTTGTCGTCCTTCCTTCAGGATCTTCACCGTACTTACGAATGGGGTGAGAAGGGAAAACCCTATAAGGACTGACTCTAACAAGATCGAGCATCAAACGGTTAACTCAGGGGAAGAAGCATAAGTATCTCTCGAATTGACACTTAAGAAAGTATCAAGAGCAAAGTGAGGAGGTGCAAAATAGAAGTTTCAAGCGCATAGGCAATCGTTCGTTGCCTGAAACAAAGTGTTGAAGGGATTTAGAGCAATGTGAATAAGCATTGCATCAGATACCAGAATAGATCACTAGGCAGGTGGCCCGTGAATTACTTACTAAGTCAAGCGTGAGGAATAATTTTGACAACAGGGTGTACAGGAGAGTCAGGTTTCGATCCTGTGGAACTGTGGGTTATGGGCCCACCATGTGGGTTAAAAGTAGGAGGCGGTGATGATTTGCACGATCAAGTAAGCAAGGCATGCCAGAGGATAGCCTGTCAGTTATGTCGGCAACAACATCGGTACCAACGGTGAGGGACAAAGAGAACCATTTTCCTGCTCGTTGAACGAGGCGGACCAGTAGGCAAGATTCTCGTCCATCGGTGGTTACCGGAATGCCATCCACAAAAGTAACAGGGTCTTTCTAACAGAGTGGTACAACGAGGTGTTTACATAAGCAGGGATATATTACTGCTTATACAATATAGATCATAAGAAGGTTTAAACAAACCTGATGAGGAAATGACTACCTTGGATACGACCAAAAATATTGCATACATGCATATTTGTCAGGTGATTTCTAATGCAAACTATTCAATAATCTATTTATGTTATCCAGAACAAAAATACTTCACACACTTTTGTGTTTTGTCTAATTGCAGGTGTATGGAACATTTGTACAATCCACATATGAAGATAAGGGAAAAGGAGAAGTTTATGTTGTGTTCAAAAAGTCCTCTCACGTCACTTTTGGGCCAAGAGAAAATAGAGCCCAAGTCTTTCACGTTCTGGATTCAGATTCGGACTGCACAGACATATCTGACTCAAAACGCCAACAACTTTTTCATACGGACTCCGAATTGGGTGATTCTTTTTTTGTTGGAAACTAGATTTCGTGCTCTTTCCAACCCAATTGGATTCACCTTCAAATTCGTCCGGAGTGTTGAGTTACGGACGAAACAATCTGACGCTGCAGCAGAATCCGAGTCAAACTACAAGACCAAAGGTGTTGCATCACCTCCACTTGGGCCCATGAGCCTTGTACGACCTAGGGTTAGTTTTAGGCTGCCTTGGGACATCCTCCCACATCCTTGGCTGCCACCCCTTGCTCCTATATAAGTAGATCCATCTAGTAGCTTTTTCCTTGGGATTTGTTTAGTTAAAAGTTAGCCATTGCAACTTCGTGTACTTCGTTTGTGTCCAACGACCAGACCAAGACCGCTTACGGATCCCCACCATTATCAATACCTCATATATATTTGCAATATTCAGATTGCTTTATCATATTCTTGCTCGTTCTTCGATTGCTTGCAGGAATAGACCTTCGTGGTCAGGCTGACCGTGCTTCCGGCATCGTCAGTAACCTCAGGAGATTGGTTTAGCGATTGCTAAGGCGCAACGTCGTGCATGTTTGTAGTCGGATCGTCAAAGTCGTCTCCACCAAATCGATAGTTATCATCTCATCGAAAGATCGGGACACCCTCGCCTCTATCAACTGCAGAATGCCGGAATAAGAGGGTGATAGCTAGTCCTTTCGAAGACTACGCTTCTGGTAACCTCCATCTTGCAGCAGGAAAAGAGAGTAGATGGTAAGTTCACCAAGTAACATCGCATAGCATAATCCTAACCGATGATCCTCCCCTCGTCGCCCTGTGAGAGAGCGATCACCGGTTGTATCTGGCACTTGGAAGGGTGTGTTTTATTAAGTATCCGGTTCTAGTTGTCATAAGGTCAAGGTACAACTCCAAGTCGTCCTGTTACCGAAGATCACGGCTATTCGAATAGTTTAACTTCCCTGCAGGGATGCACCACATAACCCAACACGCTCGATCCCATTTGGCCGGACACACTTTTCTGGGTCATGCCCGGCCTCGGAAGATCAACACGTCGCAACTCTACCTAGGCACAACAGAGAGGTCAGCACGCCGGTCTAAATCCTATGGTGCAGGGATCTGGGCCCATCGCCCTTTGCACACCTGCACGTTGTGAACGCGGCCGGTGAGCAGACCTAGCAACCTCCATTACAAAGGAAGTTGCGTTACGCGGTCCAACCCGGCGCGCGCCGCTCAGTCGCTGACGTCACGAAGGCTTCGGCTGATACCACGACATCGAGTGCCCATAACTGTCCCCGCGTAGATGGTTAGTGTGTATAGGCCAGTAGCCAGACTCAGATCAAATACCAAGATCTCGTTAAATGTGTTATTTTGAAATAACCGCAAACGCCGACCAGGGCCAGGCCCACCTCTCTGCTAGATGGTCTCAACCTGCCCTGTCGCTCCGCCACAAAGTAACCGTCGGGGGCCTTCGGGAACTCAGGCCCACCTCTACCGGGATGGAGCCACCTACCCCTTCAGCCCCCAACATCGGAATCACTCGCGGGTACTCCTACAAGCCGACCCGACTTTAATCACCACAAGTATCATATATTATGTATAAGTATATACCCGTGACCACCACCCAAGTGATCACGGCCCGATAGTATAGCATGGCAGACAGACAAGAATGTAGGGCCACTAATGGTAAACTAGCCTTCTATTCTAAGCATTTAGGATTGCAGGTAAGGTATCAACAGCTGGAGCATCAATGACAGGCTATGCATCAGGATAGGATTAACGGAAAGCAGTAACATGCTACACTACTCTAATGTAAGAAGTATAGAGGAGAGTAGGCGATATCTGGTGATCAAGGGGGGGCTTGCCTGGTTGCTCTGGCAAGAGAGAGTGGTCGTCAACACCGTAGTCGTACTGGGTAGCAGCGGCGTCGGTCTCGGTGTCTAGCGAGAGAAGAGGGGGAAGAAACAATAAATATCATGCAAACAAATGCGTGACGATGCATGACATGACAAAGCGTGATGCTAGGTGTGCCCTAACGCGGTACGAGGTGGTACCGGTGAAGGGGGAACATCCGGGAAATTATCCCCGGTGTTTCGCGTTTTCGGGCAGAGGAGCCGGAGGGGGAAAGTTGCGTGTTTGCTATGCTAGGGATGCGTGGCGGACGAACGGGCTGTGTATCCGGATTCGTCTCGTCGTTCTGATAAACTTTCGTGTACAAAGTATTTTCATCCGAGCTACGGATTATTTTATATGATTTTCCAAAGTTTTTATTAATTTCTAGAATTTAATTAATTATTTAATTTAATTCGAAAATGGATTTATGACATCAGCATGATGTCATGCTGACGCCAGCAGTCAACGGGGGTTGACTGGTCAACCTGACCAGTGGGTCCCACTGGTCAGTGACACATTTTAATTAAACAAATTAATTGACATAATTCGTATTAATTAGGGGGTGGGCCCCACTGTCATACACTGTTAGTTAATTAACAGTCGTTAATTAGGCTAATTAGTCATTAGATTAATTAATCCTAATTAGTTAATTTTAATCAGAATTAATTAATTAATTATATTATATTATTAATTAATTATTTATTATATATATTATTTGTAATACCTTTTTTTATAAAACGTTCTCAGGGGCTGGGCCTCGGCTGTCATTGGGCCAGGGCCTTAGCGGGTGTGGGGTTTACGGGTGTCGGGCATGGCACCAGCCCGTTTGGGCGCACGCCCCGGCCAACGGTGGGGGAACGAGGCGCCAGCGCTGGGCGACGACCGGGAACGGCACCGGCGAGGCCGTGCGATGGGGGTTCGGGCTGCGCGCAGCGCAGGGGTAGCGGCAGCAGCAGGGGAGGCAGTGCAGCGGCAGGAGGACGGGGCGCGATGGGCGCGGTGTGCGCGAGGGGACCATGGGCGCGGCGACTGGAGGCGAACGAGGCCGCGGTAGCAGGTTCGGTGGCCGGCGCAGCGCCGTGCGGAAGGCGCGACCGGCAAGTGGGGCGCGCCGGCCTCCACGGGATGCAGCGGGCGTGAGCGAGGACGACGGTGAGCGGCGCAACAACGACGAGGCGGGGCGCACGCGTGGAGGGATGGGAACGTGGCCGGGCGCGTGCGGTGCGGCCGAAGCGCGAGCAGCACGCGGCTGCGGGCGCTGGCGGGGAAGGGGACGCGGTGCGCGGGGGAGGGAGTGAGCTACGTGCGAGCGGAGGCACGACCGAGCACATTCGTGCAGGGTCAGAGCAAGGGAAGGACGGACGGGGTTCCTCACCGCGGGGCCGTAGGGACTAGGCAGCGGGCGTGGGGAGGGAGATGGGGATGAGGCGACGACGGAGAGGACGATGGGGTCAACGCGGAAGCAGGCCGGCGGGGAGGCGGTCCTGCGATGCGGCGGCGTCCTGGCATGGGGGCGGCGAGCTCCGGGCGCCGGCGTGGGGGACGGGATCGGGCCCTCCCGATCCAGATCCAACGAGAGAGGGGGAAGTGGGCGACGTGGGGGGTGTGGGGTGTGGCCGGTTAGGGTTACTGGGGGAGTGGGGATAAGTGAGTGTGGGGGGGCGGCTGGGCCTGGTGGGTTGGCCCAGTTGGGCCACGACCGAGGGGGGTCTTCTCTTTTCTTTGTTTTTTGTTTTTGCCTTTTCCCAATTTCCTTTCCATTTTTCTTTTAGTCTCTAATTTATTTTCTATTTTAAAAAGATAAAAGTAGTTCCTAATTTAGTATAACTATATCTACTACTGCCATGTTAACTATGGCACCCAAATAAAATAGATTAGTATTTTACTAAATATAAAAGGCATTTATTTAATTGTTTTTGCTATTGTTTAAATCCTTATAGTTCATTTAAGCATTTTATAAAAGCTTGGTTTCTCCACCATAATTGCTTACGATTTATTTGAAACAATCCGAACATTTTGGTGTTAATTTTTTGAAAACTTTTGTTGTTTGCTTTTCTTTTGAATTTGATTTTGAATCTATTTCGAACTAACACAAGATTAGCAACAGTAACCGTGGTGACGCGGCATCATCAACGGAGGTTTACTGTAGCTTAATTATCCGGGCGTCACAATTCTCCTCCACTACAAGAAATCTCGTCCCGAGATTTAAGATGTTTGGTAAGGGGGGAAGTTTTGGTTATGAGTTTCTAACGAATCGTCTCGTCTTGGTTGCTCTTCTCGAAGAGGTCGATCCATTATGTTGATGTCTTCATTTCTCTGCTTCAGGTCATCATGATGAAGTTGTCGTCCTTCCTTCAGGATCTTCACCGTACTTACGAATGGGGTGAGAAGGGAAAACCCTATAAGGACTGACTCTAACAAGATCGAGCATCAAACGGTTAACTCAGGGGAAGAAGCATAAGTATCTCTCGAATTGACACTTAAGAAAGTATCAAGAGCAAAGTGAGGAGGTGCAAAATAGAAGTTTCAAGCGCATAGGCAATCGTTCGTTGCCTGAAACAAAGTGTTGAAGGGATTTAGAGCAATGTGAATAAGCATTGCATCAGATACCAGAATAGATCACTAGGCAGGTGGCCCGTGAATTACTTACTAAGTCAAGCGCGAGGAATAATTTTGACAACAGGGTGTACAGGAGAGTCAGGTTTCGATCCTGTGGAACTGTGGGTTATGGGCCCACCATGTGGGTTAAAAGTAGGAGGCGGTGATGATTTGCACGATCAAGTAAGCAAGGCATGCCAGAGGATAGCCTGTCAGTTATGTCGGCAACAACATCGGTACCAAGGGTGAGGGACAAAGAGAACCATTTTCCTGCTCGTTGAACGAGGCGGACCAGTAGGCAAGATTCTCGTCCATCGGTGGTTACCGGAATGCCACCCACAAAAGTAACAGGGTCTTTCTAACAGAGTGGTACAACGAGGTGTTTACATAAGCAGGGATATATTACTGCTTATACAATATAGATCACAAGAAGGTTTAAACAAACCTGATGAGGACATGACTACCTTGGATACGACCAAAAATATTGCATACATGCATATTTGTCAGGTGATTTCTAATGCAAACTATTCAATAATCTATTTATGTTATCCAGAACAAAAATACTTCACACACTTTTGTGTTTTGTCTAATTGCAGGTGTATGGAACATTTGTACAATCCACATATGAAGATAAGGGAAAAGGAGAAGTTTATGTTGTGTTCAAAAAGTCCTCTCACGTCACTTTTGGGCCAAGAGAAGATAGAGCCCAAGTCTTTCACGTTCTGGATTCAGATTCGGACTGCACAGACATACCTGACTCAAAACGCCAACAACTTTTTCATACGGACTCCGAATTGGGTGATTCATTTTTTGTTGGAAACTAGATTTCGTGCTCTTTCCAACCCAATTGGATTCACCTTCAAATTCGTCCGGAGCGTTGAGTTACGGACAAAACAATCTGACACTGCAGCAGAATCCGAGTCAAACTACAAGCCCAAAGGTGTTGCATCACCTCCACTTGGGCCCATGAGCCTTGTACGACCTAGGGTTAGTTTTAGGCTGCCTTGGGACATCCCCCACATCCTTGGCCGCCACCCCTTGCTCCTATATAAGTAGATCCATCTAGTAGCTTTTTCCTTGGGATTTGTTTAGTTAAAAGTTAGCCATTGCAACTTCGTGTACTTCGTTTGTGTCCAACGACCAGACCAAGACCGCTTACGGATCCCCACCATTATCAATACCTCATATATATTTGCAATATTCAGATTGCTTTATCATATTCTTGCTCGTTCTTCGATTGCTTGCAGGAATAGACCTTCGTGGTCAGGCTGACCGTGCTTCCGGCATCGTCAGTAACCTCAGGCTGACCGTGCTTCCGGCCGAAGCGCAAGCAGCACGCGGCTATGGGCGCTGCCGGGGAAGGGGACCCGGTGTGCGGGGGAGGGAGTGAGCTGCGTGCGAGCGGAGGCACGACTGGGCATATCCGTGCGGGGTCAGAGCAAGGGAAGGACGGACGGGGTTCCTCACTGCGGGGCTGTAGGGACTAGGCAGCGGGCGTGGGGAGGGCGATGGGGACGAGGCGACGACGGAGAGGACGATGGGGTCAACGCGGAAGCAGGCCGACGGGGAGGCGGTCCTGCGAGGCGGCAATGTCCTGGCATGGGGGCGGCGAGCTCCGGGCGCCGGCGTTTGGGACGGGATCGGGCCCTCCCGATCCAGATCCAACGAGAGAGTGGGGAGTGGGCGACGTGGGGGTGTGGGGTGTGGCCGGTTAGGGTTACTGGGGGAGTGGGGATAAGGGAGTGTGGGGGGGCGGCCGGCTGGGCCTGGTGGGTTGGCCCAGTTGGGCCACGGCCCGGGGGGTCTTCTCTTTTAGTTTTATGTTTTTTTCCTTTTCTTATTTTCCTTTTCCATTTTTCTTTTAGTCTCTAATTTATTTTCTATTTTAAAAAGATAAAAGTAGTTCCTAATTTAGTATAACTATATCTACCACTACCATATTAACTATGGCACCCAAATAAAATAGATTAGTATTTTACTAAATATAAAAGGCAATTATTTAATTGTTTTTGCTACTGTTTAAATCCTTATAGTTCATTTAAGCATTTTATAAAAGCTTGGTTTCTCCACCATAATTGCTTACAATTTATTTGAAACAATCCGAACATTTTGGTGTTAATTTTTTGAAAACTTTTGTTGTTTGCTTTTCTTTTGAATTTGAATTTGAATCTGTTTCGAACTTACGCGAGATTAGCAACAGTAACCGTGGTGATGCAGCATCATCAACGGAGGTTTACTGTAGCTTAATTATCCGGGCGTCACACGTTGCTACTAAGGATAAAACGATGGGGTCTATCTCTACATAGATAGATCTTGTCTACATCATGTCATCGTTCTTATTGCATTACTCTGTTTCTCCATGAACTTAATACACTAGATGCATGTTGGATAGCGGTCAATGTGTGGAGTAATAGTAGTAGATGCAGGCAGGAGTCGGTCTACTAATCTTGGACGTGATGCCTATGTAATGATCATTGCCTGGATATCGTCATGGTTATTTGAAGTTCTATCAATTTCCCAACAGTAATTTGTTTACCCACCGTTTTCTATTTTTCTTGAGAGAAGCCACTAGTAAAACCTACGGCCCCCGGGTCTCTTTCACATATTATTTGCCTTTGTGATCTATTTTTACTTTGCTTTTATTTTCAGATCTATTAAACCAAAAATACAAAAATACCTTGTTGCGTTTTATTCTTATTTATTTTATTTGGCATTCGATCTATCAATATACTACAATTTTATTCACGTCTATTTGCCTATCTTGGGGCGCCGCTACCCAAAAGGGATTGATCCCTTTTACACGCCGGGTTGCTCGTATTTGTTATTTGTGTGCAAGGGATGTTTATGTTGTGTTGCTTGGTTCTCCTACTGGTTCGATAACCTTGGTTTCATATCTGAGGGAAATACCTACCGCTGTTGTGCTGCATCATCCCTTCCTCTTTGGGGAAATACTGACGTAACTTCAAGCCACCATCAATCACCCAATTATGAAGTGACGTTTGATACCCACAAAGTATTCTTTCGGTATTAGGGAGTGACGCGATCTCATGGCCCAAGGAACAGATACTTGATTACGAAAGCTGTAGCAATTAAACTAAGTGACATGATCAGATGCTAAGCTTATGATTGGGTCTGTCCATCACATCATTCTCCTAATGATGTGATCCCGTTAATAAATGACAACTCATGTCTATGGTTAGAAAACCTTAACCATCTTTAATCAACAAGCTAGTCTAGTAGAGGCTCATTAGGGACACGATGTCTGTTTATGTATCCACAGATGTATTTGAGTTTCCGATTAATACAATTATAGCATGGATAATAAACACTTTTTAAGAACAAGGAACTATGACAATAACAAAATTATTATTGTCTCTAGGGTATATTTCCAACAAGGATGGCGTACGAGGTTAAGGTCATGAACGACGGTAACAAGTTTGAAGTGAGTGTGGCCTGTTCGAGCATATGGGGATGCCATGCAACCACATGCTGAACTTATGTTTTCAAATCCGACAAAACATCTATTTGTCATGTATGTCCATGTGTAACATTCCTAACCATAAAGATAATCAAACGATACATGTCATGGACATCTTGGGGTTTATAGAGATCCCTCAATAGTTGATCGTGAAGTGGTGGACAAGAGACGGGACACATTTGAAAATAATTTCAACTAAGAGACGGGACAAATTTGACAGAACTTCACAGATAAATTCATTCAATTTGACAGAACTTCATAGATATATACACACACATTTGAAAATAATTTCAACAAGCATACCAACAATAAGTTTCCAACACACAAGTTTCCAACAACATATCCAACATACAATGGTTTCCAACAAGAAGTTTCCAACAACATATCCATACATACATATCTCAAAAACAAGTTTTCAACAAGTTTCCATGAATAAAAACGAAGCACAAGGATAAGAGTACACTCCATCAATGCAAGCTTCCTCATCTAAAGCAAATCTGCAAATTGGGAAAGATGAAAGTTAGAAGAAGAAGAAGAAGACTAGCTAGAAGAAAAAGAAGAAAAAGAAGAAGAATTTATCTTCTCTTTCTTTTCTCCTCTCCTATTCTTTATCTTCTTCTTCTTCTTCTAACTAAGGTAGGTAAAAATGCCATTTTTTAGCTAAGCTAGGTAAAAATGCTAAGTGCGTAGGTCATTTTAGAGCTAAGCTAGGTAAATAGGTCATTTTGGAGCTAACCTAGGTAAAATGGATCATATTGGAGCTAACCTAGGTAAATCTGGTCATTTTGGAGCTAACCTAGGTAAAATGGATCATATTGGAGCTAAGCTAGGTAAAATGGGTCATTTTGGAGCTAACCTAGCTAATTATGCCATTTTGAGTTAACTAACCATATTGTGCCATTTTTTACATAAGTAAGCTAAATATAGGTCTTTATTGAGCTAACCCAGATAACTAAGCATATTAGAGCTAATTTAACATTTTAGAGATAACTTAGGTCATTTGGAGCTAACTTAGGTAAAATTGATCATTTTGGAGCTAATTAGGCTTATTATGTCATTTTCGAGGAAAATAAGCTAACTATATGACATATATGAGGTTACCAAGATTGTTATGCCATTTCAAACCTAAGTAAGCTAATTATGCCATTTTTACATAAGTAAGCTAAGTGTATGTCATTATTGAGCGAACCTAGGTAACTAAGCATATTAGAGGTAACTTAGGTCATTTTGGAGGCAACAAAGCTAAGTATAGATCATTTTGGAGCTAAGTAAGCTAATTATGTGTAACGCCCTCGATGCGGCTATATCTCCCACGTGTCGAGGCACGACTTAGAGGCATAACCGCATTAAAAGCAATGTCGCAAGTTAGGCAATCTTCACAACATCCCATGTAATATAGATAATAAAAGGGGAGATAACATAGTTGGCTTACAGTCGCCACGTCAATCAAGTACATAAATAACATTACATCATTCCAACACTCATGGCCCGACTACGGCGCCAAAATAAAAGATAACCAACATGCGACACGGTCCCGATCACCCCCAACTGGGCACCTCTACTGATCATCAGGGAAAGACACGTAGTATCATTGAGAGTCCTCGTCGAACTCCCACTTGAGCTCAAGCGCGTCACCTGGAGCGGAATCATCAGGCACTGCATCTGGTTTGGAAGTAATCTGTGAGCCACAGGGACTCAGCAATCTCGCACCCTCGCGATCAAGACTATTTAAGCTTATAGGTAAGGCAAGGTAAAATATGTGGAGCTGCAGCAAGCGACTAGCATATATGGTGGCTAACCTGTTCGGAAAAGAGAGCGAGAAGAGGAGGCAAAGCGCGAACGAGTAACTAGAGGACAACCTGCGCAAGCATTACTCCAACTTCGTGTTCACTTCCCGGACTCCGCCGAGAAGAGACCATCACGGTAACTCACACTATTGATTCATTTTAATTAAGTTAAGGTTCAAGTTATCTACAACCGGACATTAACAAATTCCCATCTGCCCATAACCGCGGACACGGCTTTCGAAAGTTCAAATCCCTGCAGGGGAGTCCCAACTTAGCCCATGACAAGCTCTCACGGTCAACGAAGGAATAGACCTCCTCCCGAGACGTTCCGATCAGACTCGGTATCCCGGTTCTTCAAGACACTTCGACAGGTTAAAACAAATCCAGCAACACCGACCGATGTGCCGACAAATCCCGATAGGAGCTGCACATATCTCATTCTCAGGGCACACTCAGATTGTCTTAGGTACGGGTAGGCCAGCCCAGAGTTGCCCCTGGTGGCCACCGGCAGCTGACAGGTGGACCAACACTCAGAGGAGCACTAGCCCGGGGGGTTTAAATAAGATGACCCTCGGGCTCCGGAAACCCAAGGGAAAAAGAGGCTAGGTGGCAAATGGTAAAACCAAGGTTGGGCATTGCTGGAAAAGCTTTAATCAAGGCGAACTATCAAGGGGTTCCCATTATAACCCAACCGCGTAAGGAACGCAAAATCCGGGAACATAACACCGATATGACGGAAACTAGGGCGGCAAGAGTGGAACAAAACACTAGGCGAGAGGCCGAGCCTTCCACCCTTTACCAAGTATATAGATGCATTAAGATAACATGGCAATATAATGATATCCCAACAGGGAAATAATGTTCCAACAAGGAACGGTCTCCAATCTTCACCTGCAACTAGCAACGCTATAAGAGGGGCTGAGCAAAGCGGTAACATAGCCAATCAACGGTTTGCTAGGACATGGTGGGTTAGAGGCTGAACATGGCAATTTGGGAGGCATGATAAGCAAGTGGTAGGCATCGTAGCATAGGCATAGCAAAAGAGCGAGCATCTAGCAAAGCAAAGATAGTAGTGATTTCAAGGGTATGATCATCTTGCCTGCAATGTTGTCAGAGTTGACTGGATCCTCGAAAGCAAACTCAACGGGCTCCTCGTTAGTGAACTCGTCTCCCGGCTCTACCCAAACAAGACAAATAAGCAACAAGGACACAATCAACCACGTGCAAGGCTCAAACAATATGATGCAAAGATGATATGTTATGCGGGATGCGATGCGGGATGCATATGAAAGATGTGACAGAGAATGCATGAACCTGGCCTCAACTTGGAATTCCAAGTGTTCCACTGGAAAGATGAGATGAAATCGCTTGAAAACGATATAAAGAACGCCGGAATCGGAGTTACGGTTTGGAAATGGGCAAGCAATTCAAATATGGCACCGGTCTGCGATTTACAGCAAGTAGCCATCTAAATGCAACAAGATGAACATGCTACAGCACCCAAACATGGCAACAAAATACATGGCAGGGATGCATTCAAGATGCTTAACAAAAGTCTAGCACTGAGCTACGGCCAATTCATCCATTAACAGGTTCAAACAAGCATGGCAAAAATGCATTTGACAAACAGATCTCAGACTTGGTGAAATTAACACTTGTCTGGAATTTCAGATTAGATAGCACTCTTCGGAGCATGAAAACTATATGCTACAGGACCTGAACATGGCAATTTAAAGCATGGCATGGAGCTACTCAAAGAGCTTAACAAAAGTCCCTTAGTGACCTTGAGCCAAAAGGGATCAGAAAATACATTTGCAAGCATGTGAACATGGAAAAAAAACATAATCAGTTCTCAGACTTAGTGAAAACTGGAACATGCTGAAACAGATATCAAGTAGGCATGTTTATGAGCTCGATGCACTCGCTACAGAGCAAGTCATGACGAGCTAAGCATACACCCATCAAGAATACACAAAATACAAGCTAGACATGGCAAGAACAAGAACATAGCATGCACGGATCAACTACAACATCATCGGCAAAATCGCTAACAAGTATATAATCTGCCCAGATTCACGAAATAGCAAAAGTAGAGCTCGATTGACTCAAGCTAGGGTGCTCCATAATTGCAAACAAAGACATGGATGGATAGAGGAGTACAATATTAACAAAACATCCTTACTGATCATCCTCAAAAGAGGCACAGATCACTAGGAAACAACATGAACATATGGCCATATGAGATAAACATCTCAAGGACTTAGTGGAAATGCTAAGTCCCCGAAATCAGCATTACCAAGTGCCTCACTTTGCAAGCTTGTGCTAGTCACCACACACATCACAAAAATACATGGGTTGCACCTCTGGAAAGATGGCAAAACCCTTAACAAAACACATCTAGATCTCATGGGCATATCATGCACACAATAATCATGGCAAAAATGACAAATATCTAAATGGAGCAGCAGATCTGACAATATCTCAAGTAGCACTCTTCTAACAGCATTTCGGGCATCAAGATGAACTCAAATGAAAATGATGCAATGGAATGAAATGATGTACTCTTTGAGACGAACATTTTGATATGCTATATGCCCAAAACGGAGCTACGGATGCGGAGATACGACATGATGAACAGGAGCAAATAAACTAGGGTTAGGGAAAAAGTCAACCCTCGTTTTGGATCTTAGATCCAGATCCACTGTAGCAGTGGCACGAACTCCGAGGATGGCCGAACCACTCGCCGGCGTTGGAGTCGGCCGGCGGAGGAGGAGGTAGGCGCGGGGGCGGGGATGGCCGGAGTGGCCGCGGTGCTCGCTGGCGTTGGCGCGGGGTCGGACGGCTTCGGTGGCGGACGACGGCTCCCGGGCGCCTCGGGCGGCCAGAGTTCGCGAAGGGCGGCGGCGACGCGGCTCCCGGTGGCCGGAGCCGGCGAAGGAGGCGGCGGGCACTCGGGTGCACGGGAGGAGGAAGGAGTCGGGCGGCGGCGCGCCGCTCTGGGCCGCGGGGGCCCTACGCGGGCCGGGCGGGTTGAGCACGGCTGAGGCGGCGATGTGGGCGCGGCTCGCCGCGTGGCGTGCTGCGGTTGGGGCGGCGGCGATGTCCGGTGGCGGGTCGGACGTGTCCGGCGGCGGCGGTTAGAATTTTAGGGTTTTCGGGGGAGAAGAAGATCCGGATTCGGAGGGGTTCTATTTATAGGCATAGAGGGAGCTAGGAGAGTCCAAATGAGGTGCGGTTTTCGGCCACGCGATCGTGATCTAACGCTCTAGATGATGGAGAAGGTTTTGGTGGGTTTTGGGCCAAATTGGGAGGGTGTTGGGCTGCAACACACACGAGGCCTTTTCGGTCCCTCGGTTAACCGTTGGAGTATCAAACGAAATCCAAATGATACGAAACTTGACAGGCGGTCGGTAGTAAACCAAGGCCGCTTGGCAAGTCTCGGTCCAATCCGGAAATGTTTAATCCCCACACACGAAAGAAGGGTAGAATTGACCACCCGAGGAGAACGGAGCGCCGGAATGCAAAACGGACAACGAGGAAAATGCTCGAATGCATGAGATGAACACGTATGCTAATGCAATGCACATGATGACATGATATGAGATGCATGACAACGACAACAACACATGGAGACAAAAACCCAAACCCAAGAAAAATAAAATAACTTAAGGCCGGAAACGGCAAGAGTTGGAGTACATATTGGGTAAATCACATCCGGGGTGTTACATTATGTCATTTCGGAGGAAGATGAGCTAAGTCTAGGTCATTATGGTAAGAATTTTGGAGGAAATAAAGCTAAGTCTGGGTCTTTATGCATTTCCTAAGCAAAACACTAGAGAAAACTTACCGTCATCATGGAGGTGAAGGACCGGTCAGGGTCGGGGTTGCGCCAGTGCGAGATGGAGAAGGATCGGTCGATGCTTGTTGGGAGGCATGCTGCACCAAAGATCATTTGCAATGTCTCCTTAGCATGATGCAACTGAAATGCGAATACTAGTAACTAATGACCATTCAAATGAAACTCGCCATGTCCGCTATACCAATCTGGGGCATCGACGGAGGGTCTGACCGTTTTTCTCGCACATGGACTGCACATTTTGTTTTCATGAGTCATTCATATTAGTTAGTAACGAAACGAACATTACATGCATGATTTGGCTAATATGCAGGAGAAACTTACCACGAGGAGCTCGTATAGAGCCTGGTGAGACGCGTTGTTCCAGTTCCTCATCGCCTCCAACATGCTAGCCGTCCTCTCCTCCAACTCCATCTCCCTCTGCTTAGCCTGCCTATTTGCCTCCGCCAAAAGCTCTTGGGCCCTAGCCTTGATGGCGAGCTCCATTGGCCGTGGTCGAGGCCCTATCTCAGGAAGAGAGCTCGTCTGGTGCTTCTTGATCTCTGAGAGAGTTCTAGGACAACGTATCAGTCCATCCCCAATGGCTACCGAGCCATGTTTACTCCCGTCACCAGATAGCATCACGAGCTCTGGATCAAAAGCACTCTAGCTCGGGTTGAAGTCCTCCCCTTTCGTCGCCTTCCCAAAGTCTCTGTACCTCATGAGCTTGTTGTGGGAGGAGATGTTGGTGAAGCTCTCTGGATGACCAAGGTTAGACTCAGAGAATGCCTTGGCCTTCTTGAATGGGGCAGTATGGGCCATGGCATAGAGGTCATACAACGGTGGCACGTCTTTCTTGTTGTGTTTTGCCTAAAAGAGAGGAACAACATATTAGTTAAGGGCTCAAGCTAGCATGAAGAATGAAATTGCATGAATCGTTAAGGGCTCAAACCACATACCTAGTGATCCCCGCACTCAAACAGCTTGGGGCTCCCTTGATGGTGTGGCACACCTTGCATTTGGGCACGCTTATCCCTGGCCTTGTTGTGGACAGCTAGCCATTGGGGAGAGCACCACTCATCCACCAACGCCACCCAATAGTCCATCCTATCCGCACACCATCTCGGGGGCACCTAAGTTAGGCAAAGAGAAATTTCAGCACTACGCCTACGAATGAAATCAAGGAAACTAAGTACAAGGCCTTAAGAATAGGTAATTACCTTCATGTACTTCTCCTTACTCAGATACTTGGCGCGGCACTTCTTCTTGGGCCTCCTAATGTTAGTCGAGGCGTAGTAGTCTCGAACAGCCTGCACCCTAGCCTCGTGCCGTAAGTTCTAAAGTAGGCGCTTGCACTTGGCTTCAAGAACAATAGATGCGTCCGCCTCGTGTTCCTCAAGACACCTGTAGAAGGTCCGCAATCGAACAAGACAACACTAATTAGCATAATCACTAGGTAATGTTGATTTTTAATTTTGTAAAGGAGAAATTACCCAAAATTGTCGCCTCACAATGTCGGCCACCGTGTCGCACAAGACACCGTCGACCCTCTCCTCCAGCGGGGCCGGGGCAGCCACGTGCAACTCCTAGCTCAATGCTAGCTGTGGAACCTGACCCTCACCGCGCAACGTGACCCACCTTGGGAAGTGGCGCCGGCAAAGCACACCAAGGACCTAGTTGGGCCTGCGAACACCAGGGGCGTATTTCCAACCCCTGCAGTATGACAAGGCCAACACATTAGATATTAATTTGAAGAAACATGAAGGACAAAGGTTAAAAAAGAGTAAATGCACTTACTTCTCCCCGTTAGGCTCAATCAACCACCTTTGATCACGGGTCGCCGGCACGGGTGGGAGCTTTGTACCACCACGCTGGTAGACCTTCTTGCCCCCCTCAACCAGCTCGCCCTCGCTATAGCTATCGTCAGAAAAGGTGTCCTCGCCACCATTAGCATGGCCACTAGCCTCCGGAGTCACATGGGATGAAGACTCTGAGACCCGAGTCTCCTGGGACGAAGACTTTGGGACCCGAGTCTCGTCGAACAAAGGCTCGGCGACCCGAGGCTTCTGGACTAGAGTCCAAGATGGGTCCAAAGCAGACGGTTCCACCTAAGATGGAGCACTCCGGTGGTCCGGAGAATCAGCTGGGGGTGGCGGCGAGGAAGGCGCAATAGCCTTCCTACCTCTCCCGCCGCCACATCCACCTCTAGCAGCCCTCTTGGGCTTCCCTCGACCTCTCCTGGCCAAAAAAGAAGCGTCCGCCGGTGTCATCATGCTATCTACCAGCGCTCTCCGAAGGTGCTGGGGGTGGAATAATAGCACCCCTCCCAGCACGCGTCAAGGAAGGAGGCTCGGAGCGCTCTCGACCCGCGCCCACCATCTGTCAACACGTGCAATGGCAAAGAGTAAACGAAATTAGTACAACATAAACGTAATAAAATATTTAAGTGTGTACCATCATCATGAACATAATAAAATATTTAAGTGTGTCGGGGTCGGGGTTCCATGTCGGGGTCGCGGTGTCGGGGTGTCGAGGCGGGGTCGGGGTGTCGGGGTTAGGGCGGCGACTCTCGACCCCTCGACCCCTTTTCCCCTCGACACCTTAATCCTCGACCCCTAGACCCTCAACTCCTTTTCCCCTTGATCCTCGACCCCTTTTCCCCTCACCCCCTCGACACCTTGATCCTCGACCCCTAGACCCTCGACTTCTTTTTCCCTCGATCCTCGACCCC